>NW_027428356.1:45000-47500 GCF_047830755.1 Zonotrichia albicollis | reverse complement strand
GGGGCCGCGGCCCGGCCCCGAGCCTCTCGCCCACCGCCGCCGGCGCCGCCGAACGCCGGTCGGTGGGCAGGCGCGTGCGGGCGCCGCCCCCGGGGCGGCGGCCCGAGTTCTCCCGAGGCCGGCTCTCCCCTCGGTGCGCGCGCCAGAGAAAGCCGCCCGGGTGCCGGGAGGGAGGGGTGCTCGGCACGGCCCCTCCCGGAGGCGCGCCCGTCCCTCCCCTCGCTGCTTCGCCCGTCGAGCGACGGCCGGCCGTCCGGCCGTGGCACCCGTCGGCGGCCGATGTGGAAATGGCGAGGGAGCGGGCGGCGGGGGCGCCTTCGGGGCTCGGAGGAGGCGGCTCCTCCGGCCCTTCCCGCACCGGGGAGCGGGGCTTTGCCGGGCCGGCAGAGTTCCCGCTCTCGGGCCGAGCGGTTCCCCCCCTGGCGCGCCACAGAGGAGAGAAACACGCCGCGCCTCCGGGCGTTCCGGGCCGCCGGCCTTCGGGGCCGGCGCGCGCGCGCGCCGGCGCGGGCGAGGCGCGCTCGGCGGTCGGGCCGCGCGTCCCCGCGCCGGCGGGGCGGTCCGAGCCGCGGCGGTCCTCTCGGGCGCAGCGCCGGGCTACTGAGGGAAACCCCGGGCCCCGAGAAGGACGCCGCGGTGGTGGCGGCAGACGCCGGGCGCGCCCCCGCCGGTGGACGCTCCCCCGAGGGCGGCAGCGGGGGAGGCACCCCGGCGGGGCCATGCAGGTCGTTTCCCTCGCCCCAGGGCCAGGTACCTAGCGCTCCGCGCCTCGGCGGTTTCTCCCTCAGGTTTTTCCCCCCTCGGCGTCGTCAAACGCTGTTGCGGCGGGGGCCGAAAGGGGGCCGGCGAAGCCGGGCGGCGGTTTAAAGACTCGGGCGGCTCGGCGCGGCCCGCCGTGGGCCGCGGCGGCGGCGGCGGCGGCGGCGGCGGGTGTTGCCGGGCGGCGGCGCGGCGCCATTGAGGGGTAGGGGAGCAGCTACTCCCCGTAGCTCCTGCGGTGGTGTCCGTGGCCGCCGGCCGCGCTCCCTCCGTCGTCGTCGTCGTCGCCCCCGCCGCGCGCGCGCGCGCGGGGGTAACCGCGCCGCGCCGGGGAGGGGCGCCCTGCCCCCCCCTCTCCGCGGCCCGGCCTCTGCGGAGAGGCCGCGGCGCGCGGTCGGCCGCGGGGGCCGACCCGCCCGCCTCGTCGTAACGGGCGACGCCGGCAGAGAGCGCCCGCTCTCTGCCTTTTCCTCGGCCGCGGGGTGGCGGCCGCCGGGGTCCGCCGCGCTCTCTCCTGGAGCCGCCGCCGTTGCGGCGTCTCGCGGGCGCGGCGCCGCGTCCCGCGCGTCCGGCCCCTATCGCTCTCCCTCGACGGCCTTTCCTCCTCGAAGGCGCGCCGGCGGCGCCGTCCGCCGGCCGTCCCCCCCGCTCGATCGCCCGCCCGCCCGGGGGGCGAGCGCCCGGCGGGCCCTCCGTCGGCGGAGGCCCGCGAGCGCGGGCGACCCCGTGCCGAGCGGCGGCGGCGCCGCTCGACGGGTGTCCCCCTCTTCCCTGCGGGGGACGGTCGGCCGGAGGGCGCCCGCCGCGGCCGGCGGCGGTCCCGTCCCGGGCCCCGCACGTCGCGTCCCCCGTCGCCCTTCTCGGCCGCGCGTGGGCCGAAGGAAGGCGTGCGGGCGGCCGCGGGGGCGCTTCCCCCGCCCGGTCTCCGCGTGAAAACGAGGAGAGCGGGCGTTGCCCCCCGGCTCAGCGCCGTACGCCTTCCGCCGGGCGCGTGCCGAGGCGAAGGGGGCCACGGCGGTGGGAGGCGGCGGCGGCGGTGCCGGGAGCGCGGCCCCGGCGGCGGCGGCGGGGTCTGCCTTCCGGCAGGCCTCGGGCGCTGGCGAACGCCGGCTCGGCTCTCGGTGGCGTCCGCCTCCGGGGCCGGCGGCGGAGCGCGTCCGCCGGACGCCGGCCCGCCCGGCGGGAGCGGTCCCGCCGGGGGGAGGCGCGCCGGCGGCACGGTCGTCGCCGCGCGCCGTCTCGAGCGGGCGAAAGGCCGCTGGGAGAGAGAAAGGGAAGCCGGCCGCGCGGCGGCGCGGCGGCGCGCTCCGCGAGCCCCCGCGGCGGGGGCGGCCGCCGGGGGAGCCGGCGTGCGCGGGGGCCGACGGCCGCGCCCCCGGCCGCGTTGCCGAGCCGTGTGTTGCGTCGTTCCCGTGAAAGCGAGAGCGGGCGGGCCGCCGTGCCCCCCGCGTGCCGGCGCGCGCCGCCCGGCCCTCCGCGCGGAGGCCGGGCCGAGCCCGGGCGCCTGGGCCGCCTCCGAAAGACGGCACGTGAGGTCGGCGTCTCCCCTCGCGGGGGGGGAGGCGGTCGGGGGCGCGGGCTCCCCCGCCCTCTCGGCAGTCCTTCGGAGCGTGGGTTTCTCCCGTTTCTCAGTGTCGTGTGTGCTCGTACGGTCGAAGCCAGGCGCGCGCCCGCGCGTCCTCGGCGCGAGAGACAAAAAGGGGCCGCTCGGCGGCGAGCGGCGCCCGAAAGCCAGACAACT
>NW_027428356.1:30000-37500 GCF_047830755.1 Zonotrichia albicollis | reverse complement strand
ACCTGTTGTCCTAGAGCACTGGGTAGACCAGGTGTCGCGGGCCCCGGGGTAGACCTGGTGTCCCGTTCCCCGGGGTAGACCTGGTGTCAGAGGGCCCCGGGGTAGACCTGGTGTCCCAGGGCCCGGGGTAGACCTGGTGTCCCGGGGCCCGGGGTAGACCTGGTGTCCCGTTCCCCGGGGTAGACCTGGTGTCAGAGGGCCCCGGGGTAGACCTGTTGTCCCAGGGCCCGGGGTAGACCTGGTGTCAGAGGGCCCCAGGGTAGACCTGGTGTCCGAGGGCCCTGGGTAGACCTGGTGTCCGAGGGCCCTGGGTAGACCTGGGGTCCCAGGGCCCGGGGTAGACCTGGTGTCCCGGGCCCCGGGGTAGACCTGGTGTCCCAGGGCCCGGGGTAGACCTGGTGTCCCGTTCCCCGGGGTAGACCTGGTGTCCTGGGACCATGGGTAGACCTGGTGTCCCGTTCCCCGGGGTAGACCTGGTGTCCCGTTCCCCGGGGTAGACCTGGTGTCCCGGGCCCCGGGGTAGACCTGGTGTCCCGTTCCCCGGGGTAGACCTGGTGTCAGAGGGCCCCGGGGTAGACCTGTTGTCCCAGGGCCCGGGGTAGACCTGGTGTCCCGTTCCCCGGGGTAGACCTGGTGTCCGAGGGCCCTGGGTAGACCTGGTGTCCCGTTCCCCGGGGTAGACCTGGTGTCCCGGGCCCCGGGGTAGACCTGGTGTCCCGTTCCCCGGGGTAGACCTGGTGTCAGAGGGCCCCGGGGTAGACCTGTTGTCCCAGGGCCCGGGGTAGACCTGGTGTCCCGGGCGCCAGGGTAGACCTGGTGTCCGAGGGCCCTGGGTAGACCTGGTGTCCGAGGGCCCTGGGTAGACCTGGTGTCCCAGGGCCCGGGGTAGACCTGGTGTCCCGGGGCCCGGGGTAGACCTGGTGTCCCAGGGCCCGGGGTAGACCTGGTGTCCCGTTCCCCGGGGTAGACCTGGTGTCCTGGGACCATGGGTAGACCTGGTGTCCCGTTCCCCGGGGTAGACCTGGTGTCCCGGGCCCCGGGGTAGACCTGGTGTCCCGTTCCCCGGGGTAGACCTGGTGTCAGAGGGCCCCGGGGTAGACCTGTTGTCCCAGGGCCCGGGGTAGACCTGGTGTCCCGGGCGCCAGGGTAGACCTGGTGTCCGAGGGCCCTGGGTAGACCTGGTGTCCGAGGGCCCTGGGTAGACCTGGGGTCCCAGGGCCCGGGGTAGACCTGGTGTCCCGGGCCCCGGGGTAGACCTGGTGTCCCAGGGCCCGGGGTAGACCTGGTGTCCCGTTCCCCGGGGTAGACCTGGTGTCCTGGGACCATGGGTAGACCTGGTGTCCCGTTCCCCGGGGTAGACCTGGTGTCCCGTTCCCCGGGGTAGACCTGGTGTCCCGGGCCCCGGGGTAGACCTGGTGTCCCGTTCCCCGGGGTAGACCTGGTGTCAGAGGGCCCCGGGGTAGACCTGTTGTCCCAGGGCCCGGGGTAGACCTGGTGTCCCGTTCCCCGGGGTAGACCTGGTGTCCGAGGGCCCTGGGTAGACCTGGTGTCCCGTTCCCCGGGGTAGACCTGGTGTCCCGGGCCCCGGGGTAGACCTGGTGTCCCGTTCCCCGGGGTAGACCTGGTGTCAGAGGGCCCCGGGGTAGACCTGTTGTCCCAGGGCCCGGGGTAGACCTGGTGTCCCGGGCGCCAGGGTAGACCTGGTGTCCGAGGGCCCTGGGTAGACCTGGTGTCCGAGGGCCCTGGGTAGACCTGGGGTCCCAGGGCCCGGGGTAGACCTGGTGTCCCGGGGCCCGGGGTAGACCTGGTGTCCCAGGGCCCGGGGTAGACCTGGTGTCCCGTTCCCCGGGGTAGACCTGGTGTCCTGGGACCATGGGTAGACCTGGTGTCCCGTTCCCCGGGGTAGACCTGGTGTCCCGGGCCCCGGGGTAGACCTGGTGTCCCGTTCCCCGGGGTAGACCTGGTGTCAGAGGGCCCCGGGGTAGACCTGGTGTCCCGGGCCCCGGGGTAGACCTGGTGTCCCGTTCCCCGGGGTAGACCTGGTGTCAGAGGGCCCCGGGGTAGACCTGGTGTCAGAGGGCCCCGGGGTAGACCTGTTGTCCCAGGGCCCGGGGTAGACCTGGTGTCCCGTTCCCCGGGGTAGACCTGGTGTCCGAGGGCCCTGGGTAGACCTGGTGTCCCGTTCCCCGGGGTAGACCTGGTGTCCCGTTCCCCGGGGTAGACCTGGTGTCAGAGGGCCCCGGGGTAGACCTGTTGTCCCAGGGCCCGGGGTAGACCTGGTGTCCCGGGCGCCAGGGTAGACCTGGTGTCCGAGGGCCCTGGGTAGACCTGGTGTCCGAGGGCCCTGGGTAGACCTGGTGTCCCAGGGCCCGGGGTAGACCTGGTGTCCCGGGGCCCGGGGTAGACCTGGTGTCCCAGGGCCCGGGGTAGACCTGGTGTCCCGTTCCACGGGGTAGACCTGGTGTCCTGGGACCATGGGTAGACCTGGTGTCCCGTTCCCCGGGGTAGACCTGGTGTCCCGTTCCCCGGGGTAGACCTGGTGTCCCGGGCCCCGGGGTAGACCTGGTGTCCCGTTCCCCGGGGTAGACCTGGTGTCAGAGGGCCCCGGGGTAGACCTGTTGTCCCAGGGCCCGGGGTAGACCTGGTGTCCCGTTCCCCGGGGTAGACCTGGTGTCCGAGGGCCCTGGGTAGACCTGGTGTCCCGTTCCCCGGGGTAGACCTGGTGTCCCGGGCCCCGGGGTAGACCTGGTGTCCCGTTCCCCGGGGTAGACCTGGTGTCAGAGGGCCCCGGGGTAGACCTGTTGTCCCAGGGCCCGGGGTAGACCTGGTGTCCCGTTCCCCGGGGTAGACCTGGTGTCCGAGGGCCCTGGGTAGACCTGGTGTCCCGGGGCCCGGGGTAGACCTGGTGTCCCGTTCCCCGGGGTAGACCTGGTGTCCGAGGGCCCTGGGTAGACCTGGTGTCGCGGGCCCCGGGGTAGACCTGTTGTCCTAGAGCACTGGGTAGACCAGGTGTCGCGGGCCCCGGGGTAGACCTGGTGTCCCAGGGCCCGGGGTAGACCTGGTGTCCCGTTCCCCGGGGTAGACCTGGTGTCCTGGGACCATGGGTAGACCTGGTGTCGCGGGCCCCGGGGTAGACCTGGTGTCCCAGGACCATGGGTAGACCTGGTGTCCCAGGGCCCGGGGTAGACCTGGTGTCCCGTTCCCCGGGGTAGACCTGGTGTCCTGGGACCATGGGTAGACCTGGTGTCCCGGGCCCCGGGGTAGGCCCTGGGACACCAGGTCTACCCCGGGGAACGGGACAGCAGGTCTACCCCGAGTCCCGGGACAACTGGTCTACCCGGCGCTCGAGGACACCGGGTCTACCCCGGCGCCCGGGACACCAGGTCTACCCCGGAGCCCGGGACACCAGGTCTACCCCGGTCCCTGGGACACCAGGTCTACCCGGCGCTCGAGGACACCAGGTCTACCCCGCAGCCCGGGACACCAGGTCTACCCCGGCCCCCGGGACACCAGGTCTACCCCCGAGCCCGGGACACCAGGTCTACCCCGGCCCCTGGGACACCAGGTCTACCCCGGCCCCCGGGACACCAGGTCTACCCCGGCCCCTGGGACACCAGGTCTACCCCGGCGCCTGGGACACCAGGTCTACCCCGGAGCCCGGGACACCAGGTCTACCCCGGTCCCCGGGACACCAGGTCTACCCAGCGCTCTAGGACAACAGGTCTACCCCGGCGCCCGGGACACCAGGTCTACCCAGGGCTCTAGGACAACAGGTCTACCCCGGCGCCCGGGATACCAGGTCTACCCAGGGCTCTAGGACAACAGGTCTACCCCGCTTCTGGCCCCTGGGACACCAGGTCTACCCCGTCTTGTGCCGAAGACACCAGGTCTACCCCGGAGCCCGGGACACCAGGTCTACCCCGGCGCCCGGGACACCAGGTCTACCCCGGAGCCCGGGACACCAGGTCTACCCCGGCCCCTGGGACACCAGGTCTACCCCGGAGCCCGGGACACCAGGTCTACCCCGGAGCCCGGGACACCAGGTCTACCCGGGGCTCTAGGACAACAGGTCTACCCCGCTTCTGGCCGGAGACACCAGGTCTACCCCGTCTTGTGCCGCAGACACCAGGTCTACCCCGTCTCGGGCCGGGGACACCAGGTCTACCCCGTCTCGGTCCGGGGACACCAGGTCTGCTGGCTCTCGGGCCGGGGACACCAGGTCTTCTCCGGATCTGGCGGGACACCAGGTCTACCCCGGTCCCTGGGACACCAGGTCAACCCCGGCGCCCGGGACACCAGGTCTACCCCGGCGCCCGGGACACCAGGTCTACCCCGGCGCCCGGGACACCAGGTCTACCCCGGAGCCCGGGACACCAGGTCTACCCCGGCGCCCGGGACACCAGGTCTACCCCGGAGCCCCGGACACCAGGTCTACCCCGGCCCCCGGGACACCAGGTCTACCCCGGGCTCTAGGACAACAGGTCTACCCCGCTTCTGGCCGGAGACACCAGGTCTACCCCGTCTTGTGCCGCAGACACCAGGTCTACCCCGTCTCGGGCCGGGGACACCAGGTCTACCCCGTCTCTGGCCGCGGACAGCCGGTCTACCCCGTCTCGGTCCGGGGACACCAGGTCTGCTGGCTCTCGGGCCGGGGACACCAGGTCTTCTCCGGATCTGGCGGGACACCAGGTCTACCCCGGTCCCTGGGACACCAGGTCTACCCCGGAGCCCGGGACACCAGGTCTACCCCGGTCCCTGGGACACCAGGTCTACCCCGGTCCCTGGGACACCAGGTCTACCCCGGCGCCCGGGACACCAGGTCTACCCCGGAGCCCGGGACACCAGGTCTACCCCGGCGCCCGGGACACCAGGTCTACCCCGGAGCCCGGGACACCAGGTCTACCCCGGCGCCCGGGACACCAGGTCTACCCCGGAGCCCCGGACACCAGGTCTACCCCGGCCCCCGGGACACCAGGTCTACCCCGGAGACCCGGACACCAGGTCTACCCCGGCCCCCGGGACACCAGGTCTACCCCGGCCCCCGGGACACCAGGTCTACCCCGGCGCCCGGGACACCAGGTCTACCCCGGAGCCCGGGACACCAGGTCTACCCCGGCGCCCGGGACACCAGGTCTACCCCGGAGACCCGGACACCAGGTCTACCCCGGCCCCCGGGACACCAGGTCTACCCCGGCGCCCGGGACACCAGGTCTACCCCGGAGCCCGGGACACCAGGTCTACCCCGGCGCCCGGGACACCAGGTCTACCCCGGAGCCCGGGACACCAGGTCTACCCCGGCGCCCGGGACACCAGGTCTACCCCGGAGCCCCGGACACCAGGTCTACCCCGGCCCCCGGGACACCAGGTCTACCCCGGAGACCCGGACACCAGGTCTACCCCGGCCCCCGGGACACCAGGTCTACCCCGGCGCCCGGGACACCAGGTCTACCCCGGAGCCCGGGACACCAGGTCTACCCCGGAGCCCCGGACACCAGGTCTACCCCGGCCCCCGGGACACCAGGTCTACCCCGGAGACCCGGACACCAGGTCTACCCCGGCCCCCGGGACACCAGGTCTACCCCGGCGCCCGGGACACCAGGTCTACCCCGGAGCCCGGGACACCAGGTCTACCCCGGCGCCCGGGACACCAGGTCTACCCCGGAGCCCCGGACACCAGGTCTACCCCGGCGCCCGGGACACCAGGTCTACCCCGGAGCCCGGGACACCAGGTCTACCCCGGCGCCCGGGACACCAGGTCTACCCCGGAGCCCCGGACACCAGGTCTACCCCGGCCCCCGGGACACCAGGTCTACCCCGGAGCCCGGGACACCAGGTCTACCCCGGCCCCTGGGACACCAGGTCTACCTCGCGCCGGCGGGACTTAGTCAAATAGCGGCGGGTGCCGGGTAGACCTGTTGTCTCGGCCGGCTGCGGAAGTTCACCAAGGGGTCGCTGTTGTCGGCTGCCTCCGGCTGCCTCATCGTAGGCTGCGGCCTGAGGCGGCGCCCCTTCCCGGTCGATCTCCATCGGTCCTCTTGGAGGCCTCGGCGGCTTGGGACTTATCTGCCCGTATTATGGGAGCGAGGTGACGGGCCGCATCCCCGTAGGTTGGCTGAGGCTGTGCCTACGTTTAAGGCGGAGAGGAGCAGCCGCACTCAGGTGGCCGGCAAAGGGAAAAAGCCAGTGTTCCGCCTAGCCGGGGCGAGTCTCCTTGTGGCTCGGCTCCGGCTCCCGTCCCTCCCGGGGAAGTTGGCACAGTGAGAGTGAGGCCGAGAGAGAAGGGCTGAGAAAAGACGGACCGGATCCCCCCGAGAGACCGAGAGAGAAGGGCTGCGAGCGGAGGAGCCGGTTCCCCCGGGAGGCCGAGAGATAGAGAGAGAGAGAGAGAGAGAGAAGGGGCCGGATTCCCCCCGGGATGCCGAGAGAGAAGGGCTGCCGAGCGGAGGGGCCGGATTCCCCCCGGGATGCCGAGAGAGAAGGGCTGCCGAGCGGAGGGGCCCGGTTTCCCCCGGGATGCCGAGAGAGAAGGGCTGCCAGCGGGGAGGGGCCGGTTTCCCCCGGGATGCCGAGAGAGAAGGGCTGCCGAGCGGAGGGGCCGGATCTCCCCCCGGGATGCCGAGAGAGAAGGGCTGCCGAGCGGAGGGGCCGGATCTCCCCCCGGGATGCCGAGAGAGAAGGGCTGCCGAGCGGAGGGGCCGGATCTCCCCCCGGGATGCCGAGAGAGAAGGGCTGCCGAGCGGAGGGGCCGGTTTCCCCCCGGGATGCCGAGAGAGAAGGGCTGCCGAGCGGAGGGGCCGGATCTCCCCCCGGGATGCCGAGAGAGAAGGGCTGCCGAGCGGAGGGGCCGGATCTCCCCCCGGGATGCCGAGAGAGAAGGGCTGTGAAAGGCGATTCGAGAGAGCCGCTTGGCGGGCGAGGCGGCGGCGCCTCGTCCCTTTTGTGCCTGGCCTTAAGCCGGGGCCCACTCGGCGGGCACTGTTTCGGGCCGTCCGCCCGCCTGGTGAAGCTGCGGAGCCGGGGTCGGGGCGCCCCGTCCCCGGGCCGCCTCGTTGAAGCCGTCCCCCTTCCTCGGCCTTAAGCCGGGGACCCGCGTTGGCGGGCGGAGTTTTTCGGAGTTGACGGACCCGGCACCCGACAGAGAGAGAGAGAGAGAGAGAGAGAGAGAGAGTCCGAGAGCCCCCCGGACCTTTCCCGGGCGAGGCGGCGGCGCCTCGTCCACCTCGGTCGCGGGCGCATCGACCGAGCCCCTTGGGCCGGGCGGGCTGGGTTGCCACGCGGGTCCGCGTTTTTTCTTTTTTTTCCGCGGTTTAGGCGCGCCGGTGCGCGGGCAGAGAGTGGGGGCGCCCGCCCGGCCTCCGCGGATTTTTCTCTGGCGGCCTTAAGCCGCGGCACCGAGGAGCCGTTGCGACGAAGGCGCGCGCGGGCCACGTCGGCGAGAGAGAAGGGAGCGAGCGGGATGTCTGGGGCTCCGTGGGGGAGTGAGACTCGTAACTCGCCCCC
>NW_027428356.1:7500-15000 GCF_047830755.1 Zonotrichia albicollis | reverse complement strand
GGGTAGACCTGGTGTCCCGGGCCCCGGGGTAGACCTGGTGTCCCGTTCCCCGGGGTAGACCTGGTGTCAGAGGGCCCCGGGGTAGACCTGTTGTCCCAGGGCCCGGGGTAGACCTGGTGTCCCGGGCGCCAGGGTAGACCTGGTGTCCGAGGGCCCTGGGTAGACCTGGTGTCCGAGGGCCCTGGGTAGACCTGGGGTCCCAGGGCCCGGGGTAGACCTGGTGTCCCGGGCCCCGGGGTAGACCTGGTGTCCCAGGGCCCGGGGTAGACCTGGTGTCCCGTTCCCCGGGGTAGACCTGGTGTCCTGGGACCATGGGTAGACCTGGTGTCCCGTTCCCCGGGGTAGACCTGGTGTCCCGTTCCCCGGGGTAGACCTGGTGTCCCGGGCCCCGGGGTAGACCTGGTGTCCCGTTCCCCGGGGTAGACCTGGTGTCAGAGGGCCCCGGGGTAGACCTGTTGTCCCAGGGCCCGGGGTAGACCTGGTGTCCCGTTCCCCGGGGTAGACCTGGTGTCCGAGGGCCCTGGGTAGACCTGGTGTCCCGTTCCCCGGGGTAGACCTGGTGTCCCGGGCCCCGGGGTAGACCTGGTGTCCCGTTCCCCGGGGTAGACCTGGTGTCAGAGGGCCCCGGGGTAGACCTGTTGTCCCAGGGCCCGGGGTAGACCTGGTGTCCCGGGCGCCAGGGTAGACCTGGTGTCCGAGGGCCCTGGGTAGACCTGGTGTCCGAGGGCCCTGGGTAGACCTGGGGTCCCAGGGCCCGGGGTAGACCTGGTGTCCCGGGGCCCGGGGTAGACCTGGTGTCCCAGGGCCCGGGGTAGACCTGGTGTCCCGTTCCCCGGGGTAGACCTGGTGTCCTGGGACCATGGGTAGACCTGGTGTCCCGTTCCCCGGGGTAGACCTGGTGTCCCGGGCCCCGGGGTAGACCTGGTGTCCCGTTCCCCGGGGTAGACCTGGTGTCAGAGGGCCCCGGGGTAGACCTGGTGTCCCGGGCCCCGGGGTAGACCTGGTGTCCCGTTCCCCGGGGTAGACCTGGTGTCAGAGGGCCCCGGGGTAGACCTGGTGTCAGAGGGCCCCGGGGTAGACCTGTTGTCCCAGGGCCCGGGGTAGACCTGGTGTCCCGTTCCCCGGGGTAGACCTGGTGTCCGAGGGCCCTGGGTAGACCTGGTGTCCCGTTCCCCGGGGTAGACCTGGTGTCCCGTTCCCCGGGGTAGACCTGGTGTCAGAGGGCCCCGGGGTAGACCTGTTGTCCCAGGGCCCGGGGTAGACCTGGTGTCCCGGGCGCCAGGGTAGACCTGGTGTCCGAGGGCCCTGGGTAGACCTGGTGTCCGAGGGCCCTGGGTAGACCTGGTGTCCCAGGGCCCGGGGTAGACCTGGTGTCCCGGGGCCCGGGGTAGACCTGGTGTCCCAGGGCCCGGGGTAGACCTGGTGTCCCGTTCCACGGGGTAGACCTGGTGTCCTGGGACCATGGGTAGACCTGGTGTCCCGTTCCCCGGGGTAGACCTGGTGTCCCGTTCCCCGGGGTAGACCTGGTGTCCCGGGCCCCGGGGTAGACCTGGTGTCCCGTTCCCCGGGGTAGACCTGGTGTCAGAGGGCCCCGGGGTAGACCTGTTGTCCCAGGGCCCGGGGTAGACCTGGTGTCCCGTTCCCCGGGGTAGACCTGGTGTCCGAGGGCCCTGGGTAGACCTGGTGTCCCGTTCCCCGGGGTAGACCTGGTGTCCCGGGCCCCGGGGTAGACCTGGTGTCCCGTTCCCCGGGGTAGACCTGGTGTCAGAGGGCCCCGGGGTAGACCTGTTGTCCCAGGGCCCGGGGTAGACCTGGTGTCCCGTTCCCCGGGGTAGACCTGGTGTCCGAGGGCCCTGGGTAGACCTGGTGTCCCGGGGCCCGGGGTAGACCTGGTGTCCCGTTCCCCGGGGTAGACCTGGTGTCCGAGGGCCCTGGGTAGACCTGGTGTCGCGGGCCCCGGGGTAGACCTGTTGTCCTAGAGCACTGGGTAGACCAGGTGTCGCGGGCCCCGGGGTAGACCTGGTGTCCCAGGGCCCGGGGTAGACCTGGTGTCCCGTTCCCCGGGGTAGACCTGGTGTCCTGGGACCATGGGTAGACCTGGTGTCGCGGACCCCGGGGTAGACCTGGTGTCCCAGGACCATGGGTAGACCTGGTGTCCCAGGGCCCGGGGTAGACCTGGTGTCCCGTTCCCCGGGGTAGACCTGGTGTCCTGGGACCATGGGTAGACCTGGTGTCCCGGGCCCCGGGGTAGGCCCTGGGACACCAGGTCTACCCCGGGGAACGGGACAGCAGGTCTACCCCGAGTCCCGGGACAACTGGTCTACCCGGCGCTCGAGGACACCGGGTCTACCCCGGCGCCCGGGACACCAGGTCTACCCCGGAGCCCGGGACACCAGGTCTACCCCGGTCCCTGGGACACCAGGTCTACCCGGCGCTCGAGGACACCAGGTCTACCCCGCAGCCCGGGACACCAGGTCTACCCCGGCCCCCGGGACACCAGGTCTACCCCCGAGCCCGGGACACCAGGTCTACCCCGGCCCCTGGGACACCAGGTCTACCCCGGCCCCCGGGACACCAGGTCTACCCCGGCCCCTGGGACACCAGGTCTACCCCGGCGCCTGGGACACCAGGTCTACCCCGGAGCCCGGGACACCAGGTCTACCCCGGTCCCCGGGACACCAGGTCTACCCAGCGCTCTAGGACAACAGGTCTACCCCGGCGCCCGGGACACCAGGTCTACCCAGGGCTCTAGGACAACAGGTCTACCCCGGCGCCCGGGATACCAGGTCTACCCAGGGCTCTAGGACAACAGGTCTACCCCGCTTCTGGCCCCTGGGACACCAGGTCTACCCCGTCTTGTGCCGAAGACACCAGGTCTACCCCGGAGCCCGGGACACCAGGTCTACCCCGGCGCCCGGGACACCAGGTCTACCCCGGAGCCCGGGACACCAGGTCTACCCCGGCCCCTGGGACACCAGGTCTACCCCGGAGCCCGGGACACCAGGTCTACCCCGGAGCCCGGGACACCAGGTCTACCCGGGGCTCTAGGACAACAGGTCTACCCCGCTTCTGGCCGGAGACACCAGGTCTACCCCGTCTTGTGCCGCAGACACCAGGTCTACCCCGTCTCGGGCCGGGGACACCAGGTCTACCCCGTCTCGGTCCGGGGACACCAGGTCTGCTGGCTCTCGGGCCGGGGACACCAGGTCTTCTCCGGATCTGGCGGGACACCAGGTCTACCCCGGTCCCTGGGACACCAGGTCAACCCCGGCGCCCGGGACACCAGGTCTACCCCGGCGCCCGGGACACCAGGTCTACCCCGGCGCCCGGGACACCAGGTCTACCCCGGAGCCCGGGACACCAGGTCTACCCCGGCGCCCGGGACACCAGGTCTACCCCGGAGCCCCGGACACCAGGTCTACCCCGGCCCCCGGGACACCAGGTCTACCCCGGGCTCTAGGACAACAGGTCTACCCCGCTTCTGGCCGGAGACACCAGGTCTACCCCGTCTTGTGCCGCAGACACCAGGTCTACCCCGTCTCGGGCCGGGGACACCAGGTCTACCCCGTCTCTGGCCGCGGACAGCCGGTCTACCCCGTCTCGGTCCGGGGACACCAGGTCTGCTGGCTCTCGGGCCGGGGACACCAGGTCTTCTCCGGATCTGGCGGGACACCAGGTCTACCCCGGTCCCTGGGACACCAGGTCTACCCCGGAGCCCGGGACACCAGGTCTACCCCGGTCCCTGGGACACCAGGTCTACCCCGGTCCCTGGGACACCAGGTCTACCCCGGCGCCCGGGACACCAGGTCTACCCCGGAGCCCGGGACACCAGGTCTACCCCGGCGCCCGGGACACCAGGTCTACCCCGGAGCCCGGGACACCAGGTCTACCCCGGCGCCCGGGACACCAGGTCTACCCCGGAGCCCCGGACACCAGGTCTACCCCGGCCCCCGGGACACCAGGTCTACCCCGGAGACCCGGACACCAGGTCTACCCCGGCCCCCGGGACACCAGGTCTACCCCGGCCCCCGGGACACCAGGTCTACCCCGGCGCCCGGGACACCAGGTCTACCCCGGAGCCCGGGACACCAGGTCTACCCCGGCGCCCGGGACACCAGGTCTACCCCGGAGACCCGGACACCAGGTCTACCCCGGCCCCCGGGACACCAGGTCTACCCCGGCGCCCGGGACACCAGGTCTACCCCGGAGCCCGGGACACCAGGTCTACCCCGGCGCCCGGGACACCAGGTCTACCCCGGAGCCCGGGACACCAGGTCTACCCCGGCGCCCGGGACACCAGGTCTACCCCGGAGCCCCGGACACCAGGTCTACCCCGGCCCCCGGGACACCAGGTCTACCCCGGAGACCCGGACACCAGGTCTACCCCGGCCCCCGGGACACCAGGTCTACCCCGGCGCCCGGGACACCAGGTCTACCCCGGAGCCCGGGACACCAGGTCTACCCCGGAGCCCCGGACACCAGGTCTACCCCGGCCCCCGGGACACCAGGTCTACCCCGGAGACCCGGACACCAGGTCTACCCCGGCCCCCGGGACACCAGGTCTACCCCGGCGCCCGGGACACCAGGTCTACCCCGGAGCCCGGGACACCAGGTCTACCCCGGCGCCCGGGACACCAGGTCTACCCCGGAGCCCCGGACACCAGGTCTACCCCGGCGCCCGGGACACCAGGTCTACCCCGGAGCCCGGGACACCAGGTCTACCCCGGCGCCCGGGACACCAGGTCTACCCCGGAGCCCCGGACACCAGGTCTACCCCGGCCCCCGGGACACCAGGTCTACCCCGGAGCCCGGGACACCAGGTCTACCCCGGCCCCTGGGACACCAGGTCTACCTCGCGCCGGCGGGACTTAGTCAAATAGCGGCGGGTGCCGGGTAGACCTGTTGTCTCGGCCGGCTGCGGAAGTTCACCAAGGGGTCGCTGTTGTCGGCTGCCTCCGGCTGCCTCATCGTAGGCTGCGGCCTGAGGCGGCGCCCCTTCCCGGTCGATCTCCATCGGTCCTCTTGGAGGCCTCGGCGGCTTGGGACTTATCTGCCCGTATTATGGGAGCGAGGTGACGGGCCGCATCCCCGTAGGTTGGCTGAGGCTGTGCCTACGTTTAAGGCGGAGAGGAGCAGCCGCACTCAGGTGGCCGGCAAAGGGAAAAAGCCAGTGTTCCGCCTAGCCGGGGCGAGTCTCCTTGTGGCTCGGCTCCGGCTCCCGTCCCTCCCGGGGAAGTTGGCACAGTGAGAGTGAGGCCGAGAGAGAAGGGCTGAGAAAAGACGGACCGGATCCCCCCGAGAGACCGAGAGAGAAGGGCTGCGAGCGGAGGAGCCGGTTCCCCCGGGAGGCCGAGAGATAGAGAGAGAGAGAGAGAGAGAGAAGGGGCCGGATTCCCCCCGGGATGCCGAGAGAGAAGGGCTGCCGAGCGGAGGGGCCGGATTCCCCCCGGGATGCCGAGAGAGAAGGGCTGCCGAGCGGAGGGGCCCGGTTTCCCCCGGGATGCCGAGAGAGAAGGGCTGCCAGCGGGGAGGGGCCGGTTTCCCCCGGGATGCCGAGAGAGAAGGGCTGCCGAGCGGAGGGGCCGGATCTCCCCCCGGGATGCCGAGAGAGAAGGGCTGCCGAGCGGAGGGGCCGGATCTCCCCCCGGGATGCCGAGAGAGAAGGGCTGCCGAGCGGAGGGGCCGGATCTCCCCCCGGGATGCCGAGAGAGAAGGGCTGCCGAGCGGAGGGGCCGGTTTCCCCCCGGGATGCCGAGAGAGAAGGGCTGCCGAGCGGAGGGGCCGGATCTCCCCCCGGGATGCCGAGAGAGAAGGGCTGCCGAGCGGAGGGGCCGGATCTCCCCCCGGGATGCCGAGAGAGAAGGGCTGTGAAAGGCGATTCGAGAGAGCCGCTTGGCGGGCGAGGCGGCGGCGCCTCGTCCCTTTTGTGCCTGGCCTTAAGCCGGGGCCCACTCGGCGGGCACTGTTTCGGGCCGTCCGCCCGCCTGGTGAAGCTGCGGAGCCGGGGTCGGGGCGCCCCGTCCCCGGGCCGCCTCGTTGAAGCCGTCCCCCTTCCTCGGCCTTAAGCCGGGGACCCGCGTTGGCGGGCGGAGTTTTTCGGAGTTGACGGACCCGGCACCCGACAGAGAGAGAGAGAGAGAGAGAGAGAGAGAGAGTCCGAGAGCCCCCCGGACCTTTCCCGGGCGAGGCGGCGGCGCCTCGTCCACCTCGGTCGCGGGCGCATCGACCGAGCCCCTTGGGCCGGGCGGGCTGGGTTGCCACGCGGGTCCGCGTTTTTTCTTTTTTTTCCGCGGTTTAGGCGCGCCGGTGCGCGGGCAGAGAGTGGGGGCGCCCGCCCGGCCTCCGCGGATTTTTCTCTGGCGGCCTTAAGCCGCGGCACCGAGGAGCCGTTGCGACGAAGGCGCGCGCGGGCCACGTCGGCGAGAGAGAAGGGAGCGAGCGGGATGTCTGGGGCTCCGTGGGGGAGTGAGACTCGTAACTCGCCCCCGCGGGTGCCTCCGGCGTCCCGGGCCCGCGGCCCCCGTGGCTAGCACGGGTCGCTGCGAACGCCGCCTCCATGTGCCTTTTTGTCGTGCCGTTCCTCCGGCTATTTTTTTTCCGGAAAGGGAAAGCCGGCCGCCGGCGGCGCGCGGTCCGGTGGCACGTATTTCTCGCACGCTCGGCCGGGTTCCCCGGGCCGGAAGGGGAAGCCGAGTCCCCCCGGCCTGGCGGGCCAGCCCAGTCCCAGTCCTGCCGTTGCCTAGCCGAGAAGGGAATCCGTTGGCGCCCGCGGGCGGGCGGGCGGGTGGCGGCACCCCCCGCGCTCCTCCTCTGCCGCGAGCGCTCCGCAGGCGGGGCTGGGCGGCCGTCGCCCCGTTGTCCCAGGACCGTGGCCGTGGGGGGGCCGTCGTCGTCGCCGTCGTCGGCGCGGCTCCTTCCTCGGCCGCACTCGATCGATGAGGCTTTTCGGGTGGCGTCGGAGAGGGCCCCCGGCCGGCCGGCTCTCCTTCCGGGGCTTCTCTGTCGCGGGGAAGTCACGGCGGGGGTGTCCGCTGCTCGGGCAGGGCGGTCTCCTTTTCCAGTTCGCTTCCCGTCGCAGGCGAGGTGTCGCCCCTCCCGCTGCCGGGGAGGGCGGCTTTACCGACCCCAGCTGTGTGACGGCCGCGTGGCCCCGCTAGCCTACAGGTGTCCTTCGAAAACCACGCGAGGTGCCGGTGCCGGCCCCGGTCCGGGTTAGCGCCCCGTGGGTGCCGGCCGCGAGCAGCGCCGGGCGGCGGTGCGGTTGGAGCTGAGCCGCGGGTCATGGATGGCGAGAGAGAAGAGAGGGCGAAAACGACCCGAGAACCGATGGGGCGCGGACGGGGGAGCAGAGCCCGATCCGCGCGCTCCTTTGCCGTTCCGCCGCCTGCTGCAGAGCGAGCCGCCCCGGCCGAAAAGGGGGCCTCGGTGTCCGGGCCGCGCCCGCCTCGTCGGGTCGCTGTCTCCTCTAGCACGTCCGGTGCTTTCCGCGCGGCCCGGTGG
>NW_027428356.1:0-2500 GCF_047830755.1 Zonotrichia albicollis | reverse complement strand
AGAAAGGGAAGCCGGCCGCGCGGCGGCGCGGCGGCGCGCTCCGCGAGCCCCCGCGGCGGGGGCGGCCGCCGGGGGAGCCGGCGTGCGCGGGGGCCGACGGCCGCGCCCCCGGCCGCGTTGCCGAGCCGTGTGTTGCGTCGTTCCCGTGAAAGCGAGAGCGGGCGGGCCGCCGTGCCCCCCGCGTGCCGGCGCGCGCCGCCCGGCCCTCCGCGCGGAGGCCGGGCCGAGCCCGGGCGCCTGGGCCGCCTCCGAAAGACGGCACGTGAGGTCGGCGTCTCCCCTCGCGGGGGGGGAGGCGGTCGGGGGCGCGGGCTCCCCCGCCCTCTCGGCAGTCCTTCGGAGCGTGGGTTTCTCCCGTTTCTCAGTGTCGTGTGTGCTCGTACGGTCGAAGCCAGGCGCGCGCCCGCGCGTCCTCGGCGCGAGAGACAAAAAGGGGCCGCTCGGCGGCGAGCGGCGCCCGAAAGCCAGACAACTCTTAGCGGTGGATCACTCGGCTCGTGCGTCGATGAAGAACGCAGCTAGCTGCGAGAATTAATGTGAATTGCAGGACACATTGATCATCGACACTTCGAACGCACTTGCGGCCCCGGGTTCCTCCCGGGGCTACGCCTGTCTGAGCGTCGCTTGACGATCAATCGCCGTCCGGGGGCCACCCCGGCGGCGCGGCTGGGGTCGCCTCGCAGGCCCGTTGCCCGCGGCGGGCGGTCCGGCGGCGGCGGTGCGGCGGCGGCGGCGGCGGCGTGCCGCCGGTGCCCGGAGGGAAGGCGGTCGGGCGGTCGGGCGAGGGAAGCGTTTCCCTCGGCGGCCCCGATCCCTTGCCTGCGGCCCGGCGCGCGTCGCCGTCGTCGTCGCGGCCGCCGGTCGACGGCCGTCGCCGCGCAGGGCCTTCGTCCCCCTAAATGCAGACTCGGGGAGCGCTCCGTAGCTCCCCGCTCCCGGAGCGAGCCGCTGGGGCGGAGCTCGTCCTCGCCGGGGCCGCGCGCCGCGGATGCGGCGGCGGCGGCGGCCGGGGGTAGAGCGAGAGACGGCGTCGAAAGCGCCGCCGAGGGCCGAGAGAAAGGCGAGAGAGAGAGAGAGCGAGAGAGAAAGGGCGAGAAAAGGGAGGGCGAGGCGCGGGCCTCGCCCCCGGCCTTCCACCCCGAGCGGGCGGCTGTCTGCGGGTGGGTACCGCGGCGGTACCGTGCCGTGCTGCCGCTCGCGCGCGAGGCGAGAGCGCCGGGGACGGGGGTTCGACCCCCTCCTCCCCTTCGCCCGCCCTCCTCCTCCTCCTCCTCCTCCCGCCGTCCTCCCGGCGCGGTCTCGGGGCGCCGAGGGGCGCCGTCGCAGTCCTCGCTCTCCCCCGCGAAAGGCCGTCGCGCGCCGTCCGCCGCCCGGCCGGTCCTCCCGCGCGGGGCCGTCTCTGCCGCTGGCGCGCGTGCGCGTGCCTTTTCGGTTCTCGTCTCCGGGATGGGGGCTCTCGGCGCGCGTTCTCCCGGCGTTCCCCGGCGGCGGGGGCGCGGGAGACGCGCGGCAGCGAGAAGGCGGCCGTCGGCGCGCGCCGGCGGCGCCGAGCTTTGGGCTTGCGACCTCAGATCAGACGTGGCGACCCGCTGAATTTAAGCATATTAGTCAGCGGAGGAAAAGAAACTAACGAGGATTCCCTCAGTAACGGCGAGCGAAGAGGGAAAAGCCCAGCGCCGAATCCCCGCCCCGCGGTGGGGCGCGGGACATGTGGCGTACAGAAGCCCCAATCCCCGGCGGCGCTCTCGGGGGACCCAAGTCCTTGTGATCGAGGCCGCAGCCCGCGGACGGTGTGAGGCCGGTAGCGGCCCCCCGGCGCGCCGGGCCCGGGGCTTCTCGGAGTCGGGTTGCTTGGGAATGCAGCCCAAAGCGGGTGGTAAACTCCATCTAAGGCTAAATACCGGCACGAGACCGATAGCCAACAAGTACCGTAAGGGAAAGTTGAAAAGAACTTTGAAGAGAGAGTTCAAGAGGGCGTGAAACCGTTAAGAGGTAAACGGGTGGGGCCCGCGCAGTCCGCCCGGAGGATTCAACCCGGCGAGTTGCGGTCGGCCGGCGCGGGTCTCGGCGGATCCTCGCCTCCGCCTCCCCTCCGTCCCCCGGGCGAACCCCGTCCGCGGGGGCGGGCCGGGGGGGGCGGGCCGGCGCGGGGACCGCCGCCCGGCCGGCGGCCGGCCCTGGCCGGGCGCATTTCCTCCGCGGCGGTGCGCCGCGACCGGCTCCGGGTCGGCTGGGAAGGCCTCCGGCGGGCAGGTGGCCCGGCGCCGCGCGAGCGGCGGCGGGTGTTACAGCCCCCGGGCAGCAGCGTCTCGCCGGATCCCGGGGCCGAGGGAGAGGACCGCCGCCGCGCCCTCCTCCCCCCCCGTCGGCGGCGCCGTGGCGGGGGGCGCCGCTGCGGCGGCGCCCCCGCAGCGCGGCGTTTCGCGCGGGGGTGCGGGGGCCGGGCCCGCCGGCCCCCGGCGCCGCTGTCAACCGGGGCGGACTGCGCTCAGTGCGCCCC
>NW_027428355.1:190000-193424 GCF_047830755.1 Zonotrichia albicollis | reverse complement strand
AGCCCGGGACACCAGGTCTACCCCGGCCCCCGGGACACCAGGTCTACCCCGGAGCCCGGGACACCAGGTCTACCCCGGCGCCCGGGACACCAGGTCTTCCCCGTCTTGTGCCGAAGACACCAGGTCTACCCCGGAGCCCGGGACACCAGGTCTACCCCGGCGCCCGGGACACCAGGTCTACCCCGGAGCCCCGGACACCAGGTCTACCCCGGCCCCCGGGACACCAGGTCTACCCCGGAGCCCGGGACACCAGGTCTACCCCGGCGCCCGGGACACCAGGTCTACCCCGGAGCCCCGGACACCAGGTCTACCCCGGCCCCCGGGACACCAGGTCTACCCCGGAGCCCCGGACACCAGGTCTACCCCGGCCCCCGGGACACCAGGTCTACCCCGGAGACCCGGACACCAGGTCTACCCCGGCGCCCGGGACACCAGGTCTACCCCGGCGCCCGGGACACCAGGTCTACCCCGGAGCCCCGGACACCAGGTCTACCCCGGCGCCCGGGACACCAGGTCTACCCCGGAGACCCGGACACCAGGTCTACCCCGGCGCCCGGGACACCAGGTCTACCCCGGAGCCCCGGACACCAGGTCTACCCCGGCCCCCGGGACACCAGGTCTACCCCGGAGACCCGGACACCAGGTCTACCCCGGAGCCCGGGACACCAGGTCTACCCCGGCGCCCGGGACACCAGGTCTACCCCGGAGCCCCGGACACCAGGTCTACCCCGGCCCCCGGGACACCAGGTCTACCCCGGAGACCCGGACACCAGGTCTACCCCGGCCCCCGGGACACCAGGTCTACCCCGGGCTCTAGGACAACAGGTCTACCCCGCTTCTGGCCGGAGACACCAGGTCTACCCCGTCTTGTGCCGCAGACACCAGGTCTACCCCGTCTCGGGCCGGGGACACCAGGTCTACCCCGTCTCTGGCCGCGGACAGCCGGTCTACCCCGTCTCGGTCCGGGGACACCAGGTCTGCTGGCTCTCGGGCCGGGGACACCAGGTCTTCTCCGGATCTGGCGGGACACCAGGTCTACCCCGGTCCCTGGGACACCAGGTCTACCCCGGCGCCCGGGACACCAGGTCTACCCCGGAGCCCGGGACACCAGGTCTACCCCGGCGCCCGGGACACCAGGTCTACCCCGGAGCCCGGGACACCAGGTCTACCCCGGCGCCCGGGACACCAGGTCTACCCCGGAGCCCGGGACACCAGGTCTACCCCGGCGCCCGGGACACCAGGTCTACCCCGGAGCCCCGGACACCAGGTCTACCCCGGCGCCCGGGACACCAGGTCTACCCCGGAGACCCGGACACCAGGTCTACCCCGGCCCCCGGGACACCAGGTCTACCCCGGCGCCCGGGACACCAGGTCTACCCCGGAGCCCGGGACACCAGGTCTACCCCGGCGCCCGGGACACCAGGTCTACCCCGGAGCCCCGGACACCAGGTCTACCCCGGCCCCCGGGACACCAGGTCTACCCCGGAGACCCGGACACCAGGTCTACCCCGGCCCCCGGGACACCAGGTCTACCCCGGGCTCTAGGACAACAGGTCTACCCCGCTTCTGGCCGGAGACACCAGGTCTACCCCGTCTTGTGCCGCAGACACCAGGTCTACCCCGTCTCGGGCCGGGGACACCAGGTCTACCCCGTCTCTGGCCGCGGACAGCCGGTCTACCCCGTCTCGGTCCGGGGACACCAGGTCTGCTGGCTCTCGGGCCGGGGACACCAGGTCTTCTCCGGATCTGGCGGGACACCAGGTCTACCCCGGTCCCTGGGACACCAGGTCTACCCCGGCGCCCGGGACACCAGGTCTACCCCGGAGCCCGGGACACCAGGTCTACCCCGGCGCCCGGGACACCAGGTCTACCCCGGAGCCCGGGACACCAGGTCTACCCCGGCGCCCGGGACACCAGGTCTACCCCGGCGCCCGGGACACCAGGTCTACCCCGGAGACCCGGACACCAGGTCTACCCCGGCCCCCGGGACACCAGGTCTACCCCGGAGACCCGGACACCAGGTCTACCCCGGCGCCCGGGACACCAGGTCTACCCCGGCGCCCGGGACACCAGGTCTACCCCGGAGCCCCGGACACCAGGTCTACCCCGGCCCCCGGGACACCAGGTCTACCCCGGAGACCCGGACACCAGGTCTACCCCGGCCCCCGGGACACCAGGTCTACCCCGGAGCCCGGGACACCAGGTCTACCCCGGCCCCTGGGACACCAGGTCTACCCCGGCCCCTGGGACACCAGGTCTACCTCGCGCCGGCGGGACTTAGTCAAATAGCGGCGGGTGCCGGGTAGACCTGTTGTCTCGGCCGGCTGCGGAAGTTCACCAAGGGGTCGCTGTTGTCGGCTGCCTCCGGCTACCTCATCGTAGGCTGCGGCCTGAGGCGGCGCCCCTTCCCGGTCGATCTCCCTCGGTCCTCTTGGAGGCCTCGGCGGCTTGGGACTTATCTGCCCGTATTATGGGAGCGAGGTGACGGGCCGCATCCCCGTAGGTTGGCTGAGGCTGTGCCTACGTTTCAGGCGGAGAGGAGCAGCCGCACTCAGGTGGCCGGCAAAGGGAAAAAGCCAGTGTTCCGCCTAGCCGGGGCGAGTCTCCTTGTGGCTCGGCTCCGGCTCCCGTCCCTCCCGGGGAAGTTGGCACAGTGAGAGCGAGGCCGAGAGAGAAGGGCTGAGAAAAGACGGACCGGATCCCCCCGAGAGACCGAGAGAGAAGGGCTGCGAGCGGAGGGGCCGGTTCCCCCGGGAGGCCGAGAGATAGAGAGAAGGGGCCGGATTCCCCCCGGGATGCCGAGAGAGAAGGGCTGCCGAGCGGAGGGGCCGGATTCCCCCCGGGATGCCGAGAGAGAAGGGCTGCCGAGCGGAGGGGGCCGGTTTCCCCCGGGATGCCGAGAGAGAAGGGCTGCCAGCGGGGAGGGGCCGGTTTCCCCCGGGATGCCGAGAGAGAAGGGCTGCCGAGCGGAGGGGCCGGATCTCCCCCCGGGATGCCGAGAGAGAAGGGCTGCCGAGCGGAGGGGCCGGATCTCCCCCCGGGATGCCGAGAGAGAAGGGCTGCCGAGCGGAGGGGCCGGATCTCCCCCCGGGATGCCGAGAGAGAAGGGCTGCCGAGCGGAGGGGCCGGATCTCCCCCCGGGATGCCGAGAGAGAAGGGCTGCCGAGCGGAGGGGCCGGATCTCCCCCCGGGATGCCGAGAGAGAAGGGCTGCCGAGCGGAGGGGCCGGTTTCCCCCCGGGATGCCGAGAGAGAAGGGCTGCCGAGCGGAGGGGCCGGATCTCCCCCCGGGATGCCGAGAGAGAAGGGCTGCCGAGCGGAGGGGCCGGATCCCCCCGGGATGCCGAGAGAGAAGGGCTGTGAAAGGCGATTCGAGAGAGCCGCTTGGCGGGCGAGGCGGCGGCGCCTCGTCCCTTTTGTGCCTG
>NW_027428355.1:182500-185000 GCF_047830755.1 Zonotrichia albicollis | reverse complement strand
CGGGGCCGGCGCGCGCGCGCGCCGGCGCGGGCGAGGCGCGCTCGGCGGTCGGGCCGCGCGTCCCCGCGCCGGCGGGGCGGTCCGAGCCGCGGCGGTCCTCTCGGGCGCAGCGCCGGGCTACTGAGGGAAACCCCGGGCCCCGAGAAGGACGCCGCGGTGGTGGCGGCAGACGCCGGGCGCGCCCCCGCCGGTGGACGCTCCCCCGAGGGCGGCAGCGGGGGAGGCACCCCGGCAGGGCCATGCAGGTCGTTTCCCTCGCCCCAGGGCCAGGTACCTAGCGCTCCGCGCCTCGGCGGTTTCTCCCTCAGGTTTTTCCCCCCCTCGGCGTCGTCAAACGCTGTTGCGGCGGGGGCCGAAAGGGGGCCGGCGAAGCCGGGCGGCGGTTTAAAGACTCGGGCGGCTCGGCGCGGCCCGCCGTGGGCCGCGGCGGCGGCGGCGGCGGCGGCGGCGGCGGGTGTTGCCGGGCGGCGGCGCGGCGCCATTGAGGGGTAGGGGAGCAGCTACTCCCCGTAGCTCCTGCGGTGGTGTCCGTGGCCGCCGGCCGCGCTCCCTCCGTCGTCGTCGTCGTCGCCCCCGCCGCGCGCGCGCGCGCGGGGGTAACCGCGCCGCGCCGGGGAGGGGCGCCCTGCCCCCCCCTCTCCGCGGCCCGGCCTCTGCGGAGAGGCCGCGGCGCGCGGTCGGCCGCGGGGGCCGACCCGCCCGCCTCGTCGTAACGGGCGACGCCGGCAGAGAGCGCCCGCTCTCTGCCTTTTCCTCGGCCGCGGGGTGGCGGCCGCCGGGGTCCGCCGCGCTCTCTCCTGGAGCCGCCGCCGTTGCGGCGTCTCGCGGGCGCGGCGCCGCGTCCCGCGCGTCCGGCCCCTATCGCTCTCCCTCGACGGCCTTTCCTCCTCGAAGGCGCGCCGGCGGCGCCGTCCGCCGGCCGTCCCCCCCGCTCGATCGCCCGCCCGCCCGGGGGGCGAGCGCCCGGCGGGCCCTCCGTCGGCGGAGGCCCGCGAGCGCGGGCGACCCCGTGCCGAGCGGCGGCGGCGCCGCTCGACGGGTGTCCCCCTCTTCCCTGCGGGGGACGGTCGGCCGGAGGGCGCCCGCCGCGGCCGGCGGCGGTCCCGTCCCGGGCCCCGCACGTCGCGTCCCCCGTCGCCCTTCTCGGCCGCGCGTGGGCCGAAGGAAGGCGTGCGGGCGGCCGCGGGGGCGCTTCCCCCGCCCGGTCTCCGCGTGAAAACGAGGAGAGCGGGCGTTGCCCCCCGGCTCAGCGCCGTACGCCTTCCGCCGGGCGCGTGCCGAGGCGAAGGGGGCCACGGCGGTGGGAGGCGGCGGCGGCGGTGCCGGGAGCGCGGCCCCGGCGGCGGCGGCGGGGTCTGCCTTCCGGCAGGCCTCGGGCGCTGGCGAACGCCGGCTCGGCTCTCGGTGGCGTCCGCCTCCGGGGCCGGCGGCGGAGCGCGTCCGCCGGACGCCGGCCCGCCCGGCGGGACCGGTCCCGCCGGGGGGAGGCGCGCCGGCGGCACGGTCGTCGCCGCGCGCCGTCTCGAGCGGGCGAAAGGCCGCTGGGAGAGAGAAAGGGAAGCCGGCCGCGCGGCGGCGCGGCGGCGCGCTCCGCGAGCCCCCGCGGCGGGGGCGGCCGCCGGGGGAGCCGGCGTGCGCGGGGGCCGACGGCCGCGCCCCCGGCCGCGTTGCCGAGCCGTGTGTTGCGTCGTTCCCGTGAAAGCGAGAGCGGGCGGGCCGCCGTGCCCCCCGCGTGCCGGCGCGCGCCGCCCGGCCCTCCGCGCGGAGGCCGGGCCGAGCCCGGGCGCCTGGGCCGCCTCCGAAAGACGGCACGTGAGGTCGGCGTCTCCCCTCGCGGGGGGGGAGGCGGTCGGGGGCGCGGGCTCCCCCGCCCTCTCGGCAGTCCTTCGGAGCGTGGGTTTCTCCCGTTTCTCAGTGTCGTGTGTGCTCGTACGGTCGAAGCCAGGCGCGCGCCCGCGCGTCCTCGGCGCGAGAGACAAAAAGGGGCCGCTCGGCGGCGAGCGGCGCCCGAAAGCCAGACAACTCTTAGCGGTGGATCACTCGGCTCGTGCGTCGATGAAGAACGCAGCTAGCTGCGAGAATTAATGTGAATTGCAGGACACATTGATCATCGACACTTCGAACGCACTTGCGGCCCCGGGTTCCTCCCGGGGCTACGCCTGTCTGAGCGTCGCTTGACGATCAATCGCCGTCCGGGGGCCACCCCGGCGGCGCGGCTGGGGTCGCCTCGCAGGCCCGTTGCCCGCGGCGGGCGGTCCGGCGGCGGCGGTGCGGCGGCGGCGGCGGCGGCGTGCCGCCGGTGCCCGGAGGGAAGGCGGTCGGGCGGTCGGGCGAGGGAAGCGTTTCCCTCGGCGGCCCCGATCCCTTGCCTGCGGCCCGGCGCGCGTCGCCGTCGTCGTCGCGGCCGCCGGTCGACGGCCGTCGCCGCGCAGGGCCTTCGTCCCCCTAAATGCAGACTCGGGGAGCGCTCCGTAGCTCCCCGCTCCCGGAGCGAGCCGCT
>NW_027428355.1:167500-175000 GCF_047830755.1 Zonotrichia albicollis | reverse complement strand
GCCCGGGGTAGACCTGGTGTCCCGTTCCCCGGGGTAGACCTGGTGTCCGAGGGCCCTGGGTAGACCTGGTGTCGCGGGCCCCGGGGTAGACCTGTTGTCCTAGAGCACTGGGTAGACCAGGTGTCGCGGGCCCCGGGGTAGACCTGGTGTCCCAGGGCCCGGGGTAGACCTGGTGTCCCGTTCCCCGGGGTAGACCTGGTGTCCTGGGACCATGGGTAGACCTGGTGTCGCGGGCCCCGGGGTAGACCTGTTGTCCCAGGGCCCGGGGTAGACCTGGTGTCCCGGGCGCCAGGGTAGACCTGGTTTCCGAGGGCCCTGGGTAGACCTGGTGTCCCGTTCCCCGGGGTAGACCTGGTGTCCTGGGACCATGGGTAGACCTGGTGTCCCGTTCCCCGGGGTAGACCTGGTGTCCCGGGGCCCGGGGTAGACCTGGTGTCCCGGGCCCCGGGGTAGACCTGGTGTCCCGTTCCCCGGGGTAGACCTGGTGTCAGAGGGCCCCGGGGTAGACCTGTTGTCCCAGGGCCCGGGGTAGACCTGGTGTCCCGTTCCCCGGGGTAGACCTGGTGTCCGAGGGCCCTGGGTAGACCTGGTGTCCCGTTCCCCGGGGTAGACCTGGTGTCCCGTTCCCCGGGGTAGACCTGGTGTCAGAGGGCCCCGGGGTAGACCTGTTGTCCCAGGGCACGGGGTAGACCTGGTGTCCCGGGCGCCAGGGTAGACCTGGTGTCCGAGGGCCCTGGGTAGACCTGGTGTCCGAGGGCCCTGGGTAGACCTGGTGTCCCAGGGCCCGGGGTAGACCTGGTGTCCCGGGGCCCGGGGTAGACCTGGTGTCCCAGGGCCCGGGGTAGACCTGGTGTCCCGTTCCCCGGGGTAGACCTGGTGTCCTGGGACCATGGGTAGACCTGGTGTCCCGTTCCCCGGGGTAGACCTGGTGTCCCGT
The DNA here is from genome assembly GCF_047830755.1 of Zonotrichia albicollis. NCBI lineage: Eukaryota > Metazoa > Chordata > Aves > Passeriformes > Passerellidae > Zonotrichia > Zonotrichia albicollis. The sequence goes on along the minus strand of NW_027428355.1, from coordinate 174,063 downwards.
TCCCCGGGGTAGACCTGGTGTCCCGGGCCCCGGGGTAGACCTGGTGTCCCGTTCCCCGGGGTAGACCTGGTGTCAGAGGGCCCCGGGGTAGACCTGTTGTCCCAGGGCCCGGGGTAGACCTGGTGTCCCGTTCCCCGGGGTAGACCTGGTGTCCGAGGGCCCTGGGTAGACCTGGTGTCCCGTTCCCCGGGGTAGACCTGGCGTCCCGGGCCCCGGGGTAGACCTGGTGTCCCGTTCCCCGGGGTAGACCTGGTGTCAGAGGGCCCCGGGGTAGACCTGTTGTCCCAGGGCCCGGGGTAGACCTGGTGTCCCGTTCCCCGGGGTAGACCTGGTGTCCGAGGGCCCTGGGTAGACCTGGTGTCCCAGGGCCCGGGGTAGACCTGGTGTCCCGTTCCCCGGGGTAGACCTGGTGTCCGAGGGCCCTGGGTAGACCTGGTGTCGCGGGCCCCGGGGTAGACCTGTTGTCCTAGAGCACTGGGTAGACCAGGTGTCGCGGGCCCCGGGGTAGACCTGGTGTCCCAGGGCCCGGGGTAGACCTGGTGTCCCGTTCCCCGGGGTAGACCTGGTGTCCTGGGACCATGGGTAGACCTGGTGTCGCGGGCCCCGGGGTAGACCTGGTGTCCCAGGACCATGGGTAGACCTGGTGTCCCAGGGCCCGGGGTAGACCTGGTGTCCCGTTCCCCGGGGTAGACCTGGTGTCCTGGGACCATGGGTAGACCTGGTGTCCCGGGCCCCGGGGTAGGCCCTGGGACACCAGGTCTACCCCGGGGAACGGGACAGCAGGTCTACCCCGAGTCCCGGGACAACAGGTCTACCCGGCGCTCGAGGACACCGGGTCTACCCCGGCGCCCGGGACACCAGGTCTACCCCGGTCCCTGGGACACCAGGTCTACCCGGCGCTCGAGGACACCAGGTCTACCCCGGAGCCCGGGACACCAGGTCTACCCCGGCCCCCGGGACACCAGGTCTACCCCCGAGCCCGGGACACCAGGTCTACCCCGGCCCCTGGGACACCAGGTCTACCCCGGCCCCTGGGACACCAGGTCTACCCCGGAGCCCGGGACACCAGGTCTACCCCGGCCCCTGGGACACCAGGTCTACCCCGGAGCCCGGGACACCAGGTCTACCCCGGTCCCCGGGACACCAGGTCTACCCAGCGCTCTAGGACAACAGGTCTACCCCGGCGCCCGGGACACCAGGTCTACCCAGGGCTCTAGGACAACAGGTCTACCCCGGCGCCCGGGATACCAGGTCTACCCAGGGCTCTAGGACAACAGGTCTACCCCGCTTCTGGCCCCTGGGACACCAGGTCTACCCCGTCTTGTGCCGAAGACACCAGGTCTACCCCGGAGCCCGGGACACCAGGTCTACCCCGGCGCCCGGGACACCAGGTCTACCCCGGAGCCCGGGACACCAGGTCTACCCCGGCCCCCGGGACACCAGGTCTACCCCGGAGCCCGGGACACCAGGTCTACCCCGGCGCCCGGGACACCAGGTCTTCCCCGTCTTGTGCCGAAGACACCAGGTCTACCCCGGAGCCCGGGACACCAGGTCTACCCCGGCGCCCGGGACACCAGGTCTACCCCGGAGCCCCGGACACCAGGTCTACCCCGGCCCCCGGGACACCAGGTCTACCCCGGAGCCCGGGACACCAGGTCTACCCCGGCGCCCGGGACACCAGGTCTACCCCGGAGCCCCGGACACCAGGTCTACCCCGGCCCCCGGGACACCAGGTCTACCCCGGAGCCCCGGACACCAGGTCTACCCCGGCCCCCGGGACACCAGGTCTACCCCGGAGACCCGGACACCAGGTCTACCCCGGCGCCCGGGACACCAGGTCTACCCCGGCGCCCGGGACACCAGGTCTACCCCGGAGCCCCGGACACCAGGTCTACCCCGGCGCCCGGGACACCAGGTCTACCCCGGAGACCCGGACACCAGGTCTACCCCGGCGCCCGGGACACCAGGTCTACCCCGGAGCCCCGGACACCAGGTCTACCCCGGCCCCCGGGACACCAGGTCTACCCCGGAGACCCGGACACCAGGTCTACCCCGGAGCCCGGGACACCAGGTCTACCCCGGCGCCCGGGACACCAGGTCTACCCCGGAGCCCCGGACACCAGGTCTACCCCGGCCCCCGGGACACCAGGTCTACCCCGGAGACCCGGACACCAGGTCTACCCCGGCCCCCGGGACACCAGGTCTACCCCGGGCTCTAGGACAACAGGTCTACCCCGCTTCTGGCCGGAGACACCAGGTCTACCCCGTCTTGTGCCGCAGACACCAGGTCTACCCCGTCTCGGGCCGGGGACACCAGGTCTACCCCGTCTCTGGCCGCGGACAGCCGGTCTACCCCGTCTCGGTCCGGGGACACCAGGTCTGCTGGCTCTCGGGCCGGGGACACCAGGTCTTCTCCGGATCTGGCGGGACACCAGGTCTACCCCGGTCCCTGGGACACCAGGTCTACCCCGGCGCCCGGGACACCAGGTCTACCCCGGAGCCCGGGACACCAGGTCTACCCCGGCGCCCGGGACACCAGGTCTACCCCGGAGCCCGGGACACCAGGTCTACCCCGGCGCCCGGGACACCAGGTCTACCCCGGAGCCCGGGACACCAGGTCTACCCCGGCGCCCGGGACACCAGGTCTACCCCGGAGCCCCGGACACCAGGTCTACCCCGGCGCCCGGGACACCAGGTCTACCCCGGAGACCCGGACACCAGGTCTACCCCGGCCCCCGGGACACCAGGTCTACCCCGGCGCCCGGGACACCAGGTCTACCCCGGAGCCCGGGACACCAGGTCTACCCCGGCGCCCGGGACACCAGGTCTACCCCGGAGCCCCGGACACCAGGTCTACCCCGGCCCCCGGGACACCAGGTCTACCCCGGAGACCCGGACACCAGGTCTACCCCGGCCCCCGGGACACCAGGTCTACCCCGGGCTCTAGGACAACAGGTCTACCCCGCTTCTGGCCGGAGACACCAGGTCTACCCCGTCTTGTGCCGCAGACACCAGGTCTACCCCGTCTCGGGCCGGGGACACCAGGTCTACCCCGTCTCTGGCCGCGGACAGCCGGTCTACCCCGTCTCGGTCCGGGGACACCAGGTCTGCTGGCTCTCGGGCCGGGGACACCAGGTCTTCTCCGGATCTGGCGGGACACCAGGTCTACCCCGGTCCCTGGGACACCAGGTCTACCCCGGCGCCCGGGACACCAGGTCTACCCCGGAGCCCGGGACACCAGGTCTACCCCGGCGCCCGGGACACCAGGTCTACCCCGGAGCCCGGGACACCAGGTCTACCCCGGCGCCCGGGACACCAGGTCTACCCCGGCGCCCGGGACACCAGGTCTACCCCGGAGACCCGGACACCAGGTCTACCCCGGCCCCCGGGACACCAGGTCTACCCCGGAGACCCGGACACCAGGTCTACCCCGGCGCCCGGGACACCAGGTCTACCCCGGCGCCCGGGACACCAGGTCTACCCCGGAGCCCCGGACACCAGGTCTACCCCGGCCCCCGGGACACCAGGTCTACCCCGGAGACCCGGACACCAGGTCTACCCCGGCCCCCGGGACACCAGGTCTACCCCGGAGCCCGGGACACCAGGTCTACCCCGGCCCCTGGGACACCAGGTCTACCCCGGCCCCTGGGACACCAGGTCTACCTCGCGCCGGCGGGACTTAGTCAAATAGCGGCGGGTGCCGGGTAGACCTGTTGTCTCGGCCGGCTGCGGAAGTTCACCAAGGGGTCGCTGTTGTCGGCTGCCTCCGGCTACCTCATCGTAGGCTGCGGCCTGAGGCGGCGCCCCTTCCCGGTCGATCTCCCTCGGTCCTCTTGGAGGCCTCGGCGGCTTGGGACTTATCTGCCCGTATTATGGGAGCGAGGTGACGGGCCGCATCCCCGTAGGTTGGCTGAGGCTGTGCCTACGTTTCAGGCGGAGAGGAGCAGCCGCACTCAGGTGGCCGGCAAAGGGAAAAAGCCAGTGTTCCGCCTAGCCGGGGCGAGTCTCCTTGTGGCTCGGCTCCGGCTCCCGTCCCTCCCGGGGAAGTTGGCACAGTGAGAGCGAGGCCGAGAGAGAAGGGCTGAGAAAAGACGGACCGGATCCCCCCGAGAGACCGAGAGAGAAGGGCTGCGAGCGGAGGGGCCGGTTCCCCCGGGAGGCCGAGAGATAGAGAGAAGGGGCCGGATTCCCCCCGGGATGCCGAGAGAGAAGGGCTGCCGAGCGGAGGGGCCGGATTCCCCCCGGGATGCCGAGAGAGAAGGGCTGCCGAGCGGAGGGGGCCGGTTTCCCCCGGGATGCCGAGAGAGAAGGGCTGCCAGCGGGGAGGGGCCGGTTTCCCCCGGGATGCCGAGAGAGAAGGGCTGCCGAGCGGAGGGGCCGGATCTCCCCCCGGGATGCCGAGAGAGAAGGGCTGCCGAGCGGAGGGGCCGGATCTCCCCCCGGGATGCCGAGAGAGAAGGGCTGCCGAGCGGAGGGGCCGGATCTCCCCCCGGGATGCCGAGAGAGAAGGGCTGCCGAGCGGAGGGGCCGGATCTCCCCCCGGGATGCCGAGAGAGAAGGGCTGCCGAGCGGAGGGGCCGGATCTCCCCCCGGGATGCCGAGAGAGAAGGGCTGCCGAGCGGAGGGGCCGGTTTCCCCCCGGGATGCCGAGAGAGAAGGGCTGCCGAGCGGAGGGGCCGGATCTCCCCCCGGGATGCCGAGAGAGAAGGGCTGCCGAGCGGAGGGGCCGGATCCCCCCGGGATGCCGAGAGAGAAGGGCTGTGAAAGGCGATTCGAGAGAGCCGCTTGGCGGGCGAGGCGGCGGCGCCTCGTCCCTTTTGTGCCTGGCCTTAAGCCGGGGCCCACTCGGCGGGCACTGTTTCGGGCCGTCCGCCCGCCCGGTGAAGCTGCGGAGCCGGGGTCGGGGCGCCCCGTCCCCGGGCCGCCTCGTTGAAGCCGTCCCCCTTCCTCGGCCTTAAGCCGGGGACCCGCGTTGGCGGGCGGAGTTTTTCGGAGTTGACGGACCCGGCACCCGACAGAGAGAGAGAGAGAGAGAGATTCCGAGAGCCCCCCGGACCTTTCCCGGGCGAGGCGGCGGCGCCTCGTCCACCTCGGTCGTGGGCGCATCGACCGAGCCCCTTGGGCCGGGCGGGCTGGGTTGCCACGCGGGTCCGCGTTTTTTCTTTTTTTTCCGCGGTTTAGGCGCGCCGGTGCGCGGGCAGAGAGTGGGGGCGCCCGCCCGGCCTCCGCGGATTTTTCTCTGGCGGCCTTAAGCCGCGGCACCGAGGAGCCGTTGCGACGAAGGCGCGCGCGGGCCACGTCGGCGAGAGAGAAGGGAGCGAGCGGGATGTCTGGGGCTCCGTGGGGGAGTGAGACTCGTAACTCGCCCCCGCGGGTGCCTCCGGCGTCCCGGGCCCGCGGCCCCCGTGGCTAGCACGGGTCGCTGCGAACGCCGCCTCCATGTGCCTTTTTGTCGTGCCGTTCCTCCGGCTATTTTTTTTCCGGAAAGGGAAAGCCGGCCGCCGGCGGCGCGCGGTCCGGTGGCACGTATTTCTCGCACGCTCGGCCGGGTTCCCCGGGCCGGAAGGGGAAGCCGAGTCCCCCCGGCCTGGCGGGCCAGCCCAGTCCCAGTCCTGCCGTTGCCTAGCCGAGAAGGGAATCCGTTGGCGCCCGCGGGCGGGCGGGCGGGTGGCGGCACCCCCCGCGCTCCTCCTCTGCCGCGAGCGCTCCGCAGGCGGGGCTGGGCGGCCGTCGCCCCGTTGTCCCAGGACCGTGGCCATGGGGGGGCCGTCGTCGTCGCCGTCGTCGGCGCGGCTCCTTCCTCGGCCGCACTCGATCGATGAGGCTTTTCGGGTGGCGTCGGAGAGGGCCCCCGGCCGGCCGGCTCTCCTTCCGGGGCTTCTCTGTCGCGGGGAAGTCACGGCGGGGGTGTCCGCTGCTCGGGCAGGGCGGTCTCCTTTTCCAGTTCGCTTCCCGTCGCAGGCGAGGTGTCGCCCCTCCCGCTGCCGGGGAGGGCGGCTTTACCGACCCCAGCTGTGTGACGGCCGCGTGGCCCCGCTAGCCTACAGGTGTCCTTCGAAAACCACGCGAGGTGCCGGTGCCGGCCCCGGTCCGGGTTAGCGCCCCGTGGGTGCCGGCCGCGAGCAGCGCCGGGCGGCGGTGCGGTTGGAGCTGAGCCGCGGGTCATGGATGGCGAGAGAGAAGAGAGGGCGAAAACGACCCGAGAACCGATGGGGCGCGGACGGGGGAGCAGAGCCCGATCCGCGCGCTCCTTTGCCGTTCCGCCGCCTGCTGCAGAGCGAGCCGCCCCGGCCGAAAAGGGGGCCTCGGTGTCCGGGCCGCGCCCGCCTCGTCGGGTCGCTGTCTCCTCTAGCACGTCCGGTGCTTTCCGCGCGGCCCGGTGGGGGGACGCGTCGGACGGGGTTCGCTCCCCGCGAGCGGGCCCCGCTCGGCCCAACCTCGCCGGCGGCCGGTCGCTCGCCGGCGACCGGTCGGCGGGCGGGGTGGTTCGGCTTCGGTGGGGCGGGTCAGCCCCGGCCGAGCCCCCCGTTCCGCGCGCCGCGCGCCGTGACTTCCAGCGCGAA
>NW_027428355.1:147500-155000 GCF_047830755.1 Zonotrichia albicollis | reverse complement strand
GCTACGGCAGCCCGGGGCTCGGGGTAGACCTGGTGTCCGCCGCCGGACTTAGGCTACGGCAGCCCGGGGCTCGGGGTAGACCTGGTGTCCGCCGCCGGACTTAGGCTACGGCAGCCCGGGGCTCGGGGTAGACCTGGTGTCCGCCGCCGGACTTAGGCTACGGCAGCCCGGGGCTCGGGGTAGACCTGGTGTCCGCCGCCGGACTTAGGCTACGGCAGCCCGGGGCTCGGGGTAGACCTGGTGTCCGCCGCCGGACTTAGGCTACGGCAGCCCAGGCCCCGGGGTAGACCTATTGTCCCAGGGCCCGGGGTAGACCTGGTGTCCCTAACCCTAAACCTAACCCTAACCCTAACCCCAACCCCAACCCCAACCCACACCCTAACCCTAACCCTAACCCTAACCCCAACCCCAACCCCAACCCCAACCCTAACCCTAACCCTACCCCTTACCCCAACCCTAACCCTAACCCTTACCCCAACCCCAACCCCAACCCTTACCCTAACCCTAACCCTAACCCTAACCCTAACCCTAACCCTTACCCCAACCCCAACCCTTACCCTAACCCTAACCCCGGGGTAGACCTGGTGTCCGAGGGCCCCGGGGTAGACCGGGTGTCGCGGGCCCCGGGGTAGACCTGGTTTCCCTAACCCTAACCCTAACCCTAACCCCAACCCCAACCCCAACCCCAACCCTAACCCCTACCCCAACCCCAACCCCAACCCCAACCCCAACCCTTACCCTAACCCTAACCCTTACCCCAACCCTTACCCTAACCCTAACCCTAACCCCCGGGTAGACCTGGTGACCGAGGGCCCCGGGGTAGACCCGGTGTCGCGGGCCCCGGGGTAGACCTGGTTTCCCTAACCCTAACCCCAACCCCAACCCCAACCCCAACCCTAACCCTAACCCTAACCCCAACCCCAACCCCAACCCACACCCTAACCCTAACCCTAACCCCGAGGTAGACCTGGTGTCCCAGGGCCCGGGGTAGACCTGGTGTCAGAGGGCCCCGGGGTAGACCTGGTGTCCCAGGGCCCGGGGTAGACCTGGTGTCCCGTTCCCCGGGGTAGACCTGGTGTCAGAGGGCCCCGGGGTAGACCTGTTGTCCCAGGGCACGGGGTAGACCTGGTGTCCCGGGCGCCAGGGTAGACCTGGTGTCCGAGGGCCCTGGGTAGACCTGGTGTCCCAGGGCCCGGGGTAGACCTGGTGTCCCGGGGCCCGGGGTAGACCTGGTGTCCCAGGGCCCGGGGTAGACCTGGTGTCCCGTTCCCCGGGGTAGACCTGGTGTCCTGGGACCATGGGTAGACCTGGTGTCCCGTTCCCCGGGGTAGACCTGGTGTCCCGTTCCCCGGGGTAGACCTGGTGTCCCGGGCCCCGGGGTAGACCTGGTGTCCCGTTCCCCGGGGTAGACCTGGTGTCAGAGGGCCCCGGGGTAGACCTGTTGTCCCAGGGCCCGGGGTAGACCTGGTGTCCCGTTCCCCGGGGTAGACCTGGTGTCCCGGGCCCCGGGGTAGACCTGGTGTCCCGTTCCCCGGGGTAGACCTGGTGTCAGAGGGCCCCGGGGTAGACCTGTTGTCCCAGGGCCCGGGGTAGACCTGGTGTCCCGTTCCCCGGGGTAGACCTGGTGTCCGAGGGCCCTGGGTAGACCTGGTGTCCCAGGGCCCGGGGTAGACCTGGTGTCCCGTTCCCCGGGGTAGACCTGGTGTCCGAGGGCCCTGGGTAGACCTGGTGTCGCGGGCCCCGGGGTAGACCTGTTGTCCTAGAGCACTGGGTAGACCAGGTGTCGCGGGCCCCGGGGTAGACCTGGTGTCCCAGGGCCCGGGGTAGACCTGGTGTCCCGTTCCCCGGGGTAGACCTGGTGTCCTGGGACCATGGGTAGACCTGGTGTCGCGGGCCCCGGGGTAGACCTGTTGTCCCAGGGCCCGGGGTAGACCTGGTGTCCCGGGCGCCAGGGTAGACCTGGTTTCCGAGGGCCCTGGGTAGACCTGGTGTCCCGTTCCCCGGGGTAGACCTGGTGTCCTGGGACCATGGGTAGACCTGGTGTCCCGTTCCCCGGGGTAGACCTGGTGTCCCGGGGCCCGGGGTAGACCTGGTGTCCCGGGCCCCGGGGTAGACCTGGTGTCCCGTTCCCCGGGGTAGACCTGGTGTCAGAGGGCCCCGGGGTAGACCTGTTGTCCCAGGGCCCGGGGTAGACCTGGTGTCCCGTTCCCCGGGGTAGACCTGGTGTCCGAGGGCCCTGGGTAGACCTGGTGTCCCGTTCCCCGGGGTAGACCTGGTGTCCCGTTCCCCGGGGTAGACCTGGTGTCAGAGGGCCCCGGGGTAGACCTGTTGTCCCAGGGCACGGGGTAGACCTGGTGTCCCGGGCGCCAGGGTAGACCTGGTGTCCGAGGGCCCTGGGTAGACCTGGTGTCCGAGGGCCCTGGGTAGACCTGGTGTCCCAGGGCCCGGGGTAGACCTGGTGTCCCGGGGCCCGGGGTAGACCTGGTGTCCCAGGGCCCGGGGTAGACCTGGTGTCCCGTTCCCCGGGGTAGACCTGGTGTCCTGGGACCATGGGTAGACCTGGTGTCCCGTTCCCCGGGGTAGACCTGGTGTCCCGTTCCCCGGGGTAGACCTGGTGTCCCGGGCCCCGGGGTAGACCTGGTGTCCCGTTCCCCGGGGTAGACCTGGTGTCAGAGGGCCCCGGGGTAGACCTGTTGTCCCAGGGCCCGGGGTAGACCTGGTGTCCCGTTCCCCGGGGTAGACCTGGTGTCCGAGGGCCCTGGGTAGACCTGGTGTCCCGTTCCCCGGGGTAGACCTGGCGTCCCGGGCCCCGGGGTAGACCTGGTGTCCCGTTCCCCGGGGTAGACCTGGTGTCAGAGGGCCCCGGGGTAGACCTGTTGTCCCAGGGCCCGGGGTAGACCTGGTGTCCCGTTCCCCGGGGTAGACCTGGTGTCCGAGGGCCCTGGGTAGACCTGGTGTCCCAGGGCCCGGGGTAGACCTGGTGTCCCGTTCCCCGGGGTAGACCTGGTGTCCGAGGGCCCTGGGTAGACCTGGTGTCGCGGGCCCCGGGGTAGACCTGTTGTCCTAGAGCACTGGGTAGACCAGGTGTCGCGGGCCCCGGGGTAGACCTGGTGTCCCAGGGCCCGGGGTAGACCTGGTGTCCCGTTCCCCGGGGTAGACCTGGTGTCCTGGGACCATGGGTAGACCTGGTGTCGCGGGCCCCGGGGTAGACCTGGTGTCCCAGGACCATGGGTAGACCTGGTGTCCCAGGGCCCGGGGTAGACCTGGTGTCCCGTTCCCCGGGGTAGACCTGGTGTCCTGGGACCATGGGTAGACCTGGTGTCCCGGGCCCCGGGGTAGGCCCTGGGACACCAGGTCTACCCCGGGGAACGGGACAGCAGGTCTACCCCGAGTCCCGGGACAACAGGTCTACCCGGCGCTCGAGGACACCGGGTCTACCCCGGCGCCCGGGACACCAGGTCTACCCCGGTCCCTGGGACACCAGGTCTACCCGGCGCTCGAGGACACCAGGTCTACCCCGGAGCCCGGGACACCAGGTCTACCCCGGCCCCCGGGACACCAGGTCTACCCCCGAGCCCGGGACACCAGGTCTACCCCGGCCCCTGGGACACCAGGTCTACCCCGGCCCCTGGGACACCAGGTCTACCCCGGAGCCCGGGACACCAGGTCTACCCCGGCCCCTGGGACACCAGGTCTACCCCGGAGCCCGGGACACCAGGTCTACCCCGGTCCCCGGGACACCAGGTCTACCCAGCGCTCTAGGACAACAGGTCTACCCCGGCGCCCGGGACACCAGGTCTACCCAGGGCTCTAGGACAACAGGTCTACCCCGGCGCCCGGGATACCAGGTCTACCCAGGGCTCTAGGACAACAGGTCTACCCCGCTTCTGGCCCCTGGGACACCAGGTCTACCCCGTCTTGTGCCGAAGACACCAGGTCTACCCCGGAGCCCGGGACACCAGGTCTACCCCGGCGCCCGGGACACCAGGTCTACCCCGGAGCCCGGGACACCAGGTCTACCCCGGCCCCCGGGACACCAGGTCTACCCCGGAGCCCGGGACACCAGGTCTACCCCGGCGCCCGGGACACCAGGTCTTCCCCGTCTTGTGCCGAAGACACCAGGTCTACCCCGGAGCCCGGGACACCAGGTCTACCCCGGCGCCCGGGACACCAGGTCTACCCCGGAGCCCCGGACACCAGGTCTACCCCGGCCCCCGGGACACCAGGTCTACCCCGGAGCCCGGGACACCAGGTCTACCCCGGCGCCCGGGACACCAGGTCTACCCCGGAGCCCCGGACACCAGGTCTACCCCGGCCCCCGGGACACCAGGTCTACCCCGGAGCCCCGGACACCAGGTCTACCCCGGCCCCCGGGACACCAGGTCTACCCCGGAGACCCGGACACCAGGTCTACCCCGGCGCCCGGGACACCAGGTCTACCCCGGCGCCCGGGACACCAGGTCTACCCCGGAGCCCCGGACACCAGGTCTACCCCGGCGCCCGGGACACCAGGTCTACCCCGGAGACCCGGACACCAGGTCTACCCCGGCGCCCGGGACACCAGGTCTACCCCGGAGCCCCGGACACCAGGTCTACCCCGGCCCCCGGGACACCAGGTCTACCCCGGAGACCCGGACACCAGGTCTACCCCGGAGCCCGGGACACCAGGTCTACCCCGGCGCCCGGGACACCAGGTCTACCCCGGAGCCCCGGACACCAGGTCTACCCCGGCCCCCGGGACACCAGGTCTACCCCGGAGACCCGGACACCAGGTCTACCCCGGCCCCCGGGACACCAGGTCTACCCCGGGCTCTAGGACAACAGGTCTACCCCGCTTCTGGCCGGAGACACCAGGTCTACCCCGTCTTGTGCCGCAGACACCAGGTCTACCCCGTCTCGGGCCGGGGACACCAGGTCTACCCCGTCTCTGGCCGCGGACAGCCGGTCTACCCCGTCTCGGTCCGGGGACACCAGGTCTGCTGGCTCTCGGGCCGGGGACACCAGGTCTTCTCCGGATCTGGCGGGACACCAGGTCTACCCCGGTCCCTGGGACACCAGGTCTACCCCGGCGCCCGGGACACCAGGTCTACCCCGGAGCCCGGGACACCAGGTCTACCCCGGCGCCCGGGACACCAGGTCTACCCCGGAGCCCGGGACACCAGGTCTACCCCGGCGCCCGGGACACCAGGTCTACCCCGGAGCCCGGGACACCAGGTCTACCCCGGCGCCCGGGACACCAGGTCTACCCCGGAGCCCCGGACACCAGGTCTACCCCGGCGCCCGGGACACCAGGTCTACCCCGGAGACCCGGACACCAGGTCTACCCCGGCCCCCGGGACACCAGGTCTACCCCGGCGCCCGGGACACCAGGTCTACCCCGGAGCCCGGGACACCAGGTCTACCCCGGCGCCCGGGACACCAGGTCTACCCCGGAGCCCCGGACACCAGGTCTACCCCGGCCCCCGGGACACCAGGTCTACCCCGGAGACCCGGACACCAGGTCTACCCCGGCCCCCGGGACACCAGGTCTACCCCGGGCTCTAGGACAACAGGTCTACCCCGCTTCTGGCCGGAGACACCAGGTCTACCCCGTCTTGTGCCGCAGACACCAGGTCTACCCCGTCTCGGGCCGGGGACACCAGGTCTACCCCGTCTCTGGCCGCGGACAGCCGGTCTACCCCGTCTCGGTCCGGGGACACCAGGTCTGCTGGCTCTCGGGCCGGGGACACCAGGTCTTCTCCGGATCTGGCGGGACACCAGGTCTACCCCGGTCCCTGGGACACCAGGTCTACCCCGGCGCCCGGGACACCAGGTCTACCCCGGAGCCCGGGACACCAGGTCTACCCCGGCGCCCGGGACACCAGGTCTACCCCGGAGCCCGGGACACCAGGTCTACCCCGGCGCCCGGGACACCAGGTCTACCCCGGCGCCCGGGACACCAGGTCTACCCCGGAGACCCGGACACCAGGTCTACCCCGGCCCCCGGGACACCAGGTCTACCCCGGAGACCCGGACACCAGGTCTACCCCGGCGCCCGGGACACCAGGTCTACCCCGGCGCCCGGGACACCAGGTCTACCCCGGAGCCCCGGACACCAGGTCTACCCCGGCCCCCGGGACACCAGGTCTACCCCGGAGACCCGGACACCAGGTCTACCCCGGCCCCCGGGACACCAGGTCTACCCCGGAGCCCGGGACACCAGGTCTACCCCGGCCCCTGGGACACCAGGTCTACCCCGGCCCCTGGGACACCAGGTCTACCTCGCGCCGGCGGGACTTAGTCAAATAGCGGCGGGTGCCGGGTAGACCTGTTGTCTCGGCCGGCTGCGGAAGTTCACCAAGGGGTCGCTGTTGTCGGCTGCCTCCGGCTACCTCATCGTAGGCTGCGGCCTGAGGCGGCGCCCCTTCCCGGTCGATCTCCCTCGGTCCTCTTGGAGGCCTCGGCGGCTTGGGACTTATCTGCCCGTATTATGGGAGCGAGGTGACGGGCCGCATCCCCGTAGGTTGGCTGAGGCTGTGCCTACGTTTCAGGCGGAGAGGAGCAGCCGCACTCAGGTGGCCGGCAAAGGGAAAAAGCCAGTGTTCCGCCTAGCCGGGGCGAGTCTCCTTGTGGCTCGGCTCCGGCTCCCGTCCCTCCCGGGGAAGTTGGCACAGTGAGAGCGAGGCCGAGAGAGAAGGGCTGAGAAAAGACGGACCGGATCCCCCCGAGAGACCGAGAGAGAAGGGCTGCGAGCGGAGGGGCCGGTTCCCCCGGGAGGCCGAGAGATAGAGAGAAGGGGCCGGATTCCCCCCGGGATGCCGAGAGAGAAGGGCTGCCGAGCGGAGGGGCCGGATTCCCCCCGGGATGCCGAGAGAGAAGGGCTGCCGAGCGGAGGGGGCCGGTTTCCCCCGGGATGCCGAGAGAGAAGGGCTGCCAGCGGGGAGGGGCCGGTTTCCCCCGGGATGCCGAGAGAGAAGGGCTGCCGAGCGGAGGGGCCGGATCTCCCCCCGGGATGCCGAGAGAGAAGGGCTGCCGAGCGGAGGGGCCGGATCTCCCCCCGGGATGCCGAGAGAGAAGGGCTGCCGAGCGGAGGGGCCGGATCTCCCCCCGGGATGCCGAGAGAGAAGGGCTGCCGAGCGGAGGGGCCGGATCTCCCCCCGGGATGCCGAGAGAGAAGGGCTGCCGAGCGGAGGGGCCGGATCTCCCCCCGGGATGCCGAGAGAGAAGGGCTGCCGAGCGGAGGGGCCGGTTTCCCCCCGGGATGCCGAGAGAGAAGGGCTGCCGAGCGGAGGGGCCGGATCTCCCCCCGGGATGCCGAGAGAGAAGGGCTGCCGAGCGGAGGGGCCGGATCCCCCCGGGATGCCGAGAGAGAAGGGCTGTGAAAGGCGATTCGAGAGAGCCGCTTGGCGGGCGAGGCGGCGGCGCCTCGTCCCTTTTGTGCCTGGCCTTAAGCCGGGGCCCACTCGGCGGGCACTGTTTCGGGCCGTCCGCCCGCCCGGTGAAGCTGCGGAGCCGGGGTCG
>NW_027428355.1:140000-142500 GCF_047830755.1 Zonotrichia albicollis | reverse complement strand
CGGTCCGAGCCGCGGCGGTCCTCTCGGGCGCAGCGCCGGGCTACTGAGGGAAACCCCGGGCCCCGAGAAGGACGCCGCGGTGGTGGCGGCAGACGCCGGGCGCGCCCCCGCCGGTGGACGCTCCCCCGAGGGCGGCAGCGGGGGAGGCACCCCGGCAGGGCCATGCAGGTCGTTTCCCTCGCCCCAGGGCCAGGTACCTAGCGCTCCGCGCCTCGGCGGTTTCTCCCTCAGGTTTTTCCCCCCCTCGGCGTCGTCAAACGCTGTTGCGGCGGGGGCCGAAAGGGGGCCGGCGAAGCCGGGCGGCGGTTTAAAGACTCGGGCGGCTCGGCGCGGCCCGCCGTGGGCCGCGGCGGCGGCGGCGGCGGCGGCGGCGGCGGGTGTTGCCGGGCGGCGGCGCGGCGCCATTGAGGGGTAGGGGAGCAGCTACTCCCCGTAGCTCCTGCGGTGGTGTCCGTGGCCGCCGGCCGCGCTCCCTCCGTCGTCGTCGTCGTCGCCCCCGCCGCGCGCGCGCGCGCGGGGGTAACCGCGCCGCGCCGGGGAGGGGCGCCCTGCCCCCCCCTCTCCGCGGCCCGGCCTCTGCGGAGAGGCCGCGGCGCGCGGTCGGCCGCGGGGGCCGACCCGCCCGCCTCGTCGTAACGGGCGACGCCGGCAGAGAGCGCCCGCTCTCTGCCTTTTCCTCGGCCGCGGGGTGGCGGCCGCCGGGGTCCGCCGCGCTCTCTCCTGGAGCCGCCGCCGTTGCGGCGTCTCGCGGGCGCGGCGCCGCGTCCCGCGCGTCCGGCCCCTATCGCTCTCCCTCGACGGCCTTTCCTCCTCGAAGGCGCGCCGGCGGCGCCGTCCGCCGGCCGTCCCCCCCGCTCGATCGCCCGCCCGCCCGGGGGGCGAGCGCCCGGCGGGCCCTCCGTCGGCGGAGGCCCGCGAGCGCGGGCGACCCCGTGCCGAGCGGCGGCGGCGCCGCTCGACGGGTGTCCCCCTCTTCCCTGCGGGGGACGGTCGGCCGGAGGGCGCCCGCCGCGGCCGGCGGCGGTCCCGTCCCGGGCCCCGCACGTCGCGTCCCCCGTCGCCCTTCTCGGCCGCGCGTGGGCCGAAGGAAGGCGTGCGGGCGGCCGCGGGGGCGCTTCCCCCGCCCGGTCTCCGCGTGAAAACGAGGAGAGCGGGCGTTGCCCCCCGGCTCAGCGCCGTACGCCTTCCGCCGGGCGCGTGCCGAGGCGAAGGGGGCCACGGCGGTGGGAGGCGGCGGCGGCGGTGCCGGGAGCGCGGCCCCGGCGGCGGCGGCGGGGTCTGCCTTCCGGCAGGCCTCGGGCGCTGGCGAACGCCGGCTCGGCTCTCGGTGGCGTCCGCCTCCGGGGCCGGCGGCGGAGCGCGTCCGCCGGACGCCGGCCCGCCCGGCGGGAGCGGTCCCGCCGGGGGGAGGCGCGCCGGCGGCACGGTCGTCGCCGCGCGCCGTCTCGAGCGGGCGAAAGGCCGCTGGGAGAGAGAAAGGGAAGCCGGCCGCGCGGCGGCGCGGCGGCGCGCTCCGCGAGCCCCCGCGGCGGGGGCGGCCGCCGGGGGAGCCGGCGTGCGCGGGGGCCGACGGCCGCGCCCCCGGCCGCGTTGCCGAGCCGTGTGTTGCGTCGTTCCCGTGAAAGCGAGAGCGGGCGGGCCGCCGTGCCCCCCGCGTGCCGGCGCGCGCCGCCCGGCCCTCCGCGCGGAGGCCGGGCCGAGCCCGGGCGCCTGGGCCGCCTCCGAAAGACGGCACGTGAGGTCGGCGTCTCCCCTCGCGGGGGGGGAGGCGGTCGGGGGCGCGGGCTCCCCCGCCCTCTCGGCAGTCCTTCGGAGCGTGGGTTTCTCCCGTTTCTCAGTGTCGTGTGTGCTCGTACGGTCGAAGCCAGGCGCGCGCCCGCGCGTCCTCGGCGCGAGAGACAAAAAGGGGCCGCTCGGCGGCGAGCGGCGCCCGAAAGCCAGACAACTCTTAGCGGTGGATCACTCGGCTCGTGCGTCGATGAAGAACGCAGCTAGCTGCGAGAATTAATGTGAATTGCAGGACACATTGATCATCGACACTTCGAACGCACTTGCGGCCCCGGGTTCCTCCCGGGGCTACGCCTGTCTGAGCGTCGCTTGACGATCAATCGCCGTCCGGGGGCCACCCCGGCGGCGCGGCTGGGGTCGCCTCGCAGGCCCGTTGCCCGCGGCGGGCGGTCCGGCGGCGGCGGTGCGGCGGCGGCGGCGGCGGCGTGCCGCCGGTGCCCGGAGGGAAGGCGGTCGGGCGGTCGGGCGAGGGAAGCGTTTCCCTCGGCGGCCCCGATCCCTTGCCTGCGGCCCGGCGCGCGTCGCCGTCGTCGTCGCGGCCGCCGGTCGACGGCCGTCGCCGCGCAGGGCCTTCGTCCCCCTAAATGCAGACTCGGGGAGCGCTCCGTAGCTCCCCGCTCCCGGAGCGAGCCGCTGGGGCGGAGCTCGTCCTCGCCGGGGCCGCGCGCCGCGGATGCGGCGGCGGCGGCGGCCGGGGGTAGAGCGAGAGACG
>NW_027428355.1:125000-132500 GCF_047830755.1 Zonotrichia albicollis | reverse complement strand
GCCCCGGGGTAGACCTGTTGTCCTAGAGCACTGGGTAGACCAGGTGTCGCGGGCCCCGGGGTAGACCTGGTGTCCCAGGGCCCGGGGTAGACCTGGTGTCCCGTTCCCCGGGGTAGACCTGGTGTCCTGGGACCATGGGTAGACCTGGTGTCGCGGGCCCCGGGGTAGACCTGTTGTCCCAGGGCCCGGGGTAGACCTGGTGTCCCGGGCGCCAGGGTAGACCTGGTTTCCGAGGGCCCTGGGTAGACCTGGTGTCCCGTTCCCCGGGGTAGACCTGGTGTCCTGGGACCATGGGTAGACCTGGTGTCCCGTTCCCCGGGGTAGACCTGGTGTCCCGGGGCCCGGGGTAGACCTGGTGTCCCGGGCCCCGGGGTAGACCTGGTGTCCCGTTCCCCGGGGTAGACCTGGTGTCAGAGGGCCCCGGGGTAGACCTGTTGTCCCAGGGCCCGGGGTAGACCTGGTGTCCCGTTCCCCGGGGTAGACCTGGTGTCCGAGGGCCCTGGGTAGACCTGGTGTCCCGTTCCCCGGGGTAGACCTGGTGTCCCGTTCCCCGGGGTAGACCTGGTGTCAGAGGGCCCCGGGGTAGACCTGTTGTCCCAGGGCACGGGGTAGACCTGGTGTCCCGGGCGCCAGGGTAGACCTGGTGTCCGAGGGCCCTGGGTAGACCTGGTGTCCGAGGGCCCTGGGTAGACCTGGTGTCCCAGGGCCCGGGGTAGACCTGGTGTCCCGGGGCCCGGGGTAGACCTGGTGTCCCAGGGCCCGGGGTAGACCTGGTGTCCCGTTCCCCGGGGTAGACCTGGTGTCCTGGGACCATGGGTAGACCTGGTGTCCCGTTCCCCGGGGTAGACCTGGTGTCCCGTTCCCCGGGGTAGACCTGGTGTCCCGGGCCCCGGGGTAGACCTGGTGTCCCGTTCCCCGGGGTAGACCTGGTGTCAGAGGGCCCCGGGGTAGACCTGTTGTCCCAGGGCCCGGGGTAGACCTGGTGTCCCGTTCCCCGGGGTAGACCTGGTGTCCGAGGGCCCTGGGTAGACCTGGTGTCCCGTTCCCCGGGGTAGACCTGGCGTCCCGGGCCCCGGGGTAGACCTGGTGTCCCGTTCCCCGGGGTAGACCTGGTGTCAGAGGGCCCCGGGGTAGACCTGTTGTCCCAGGGCCCGGGGTAGACCTGGTGTCCCGTTCCCCGGGGTAGACCTGGTGTCCGAGGGCCCTGGGTAGACCTGGTGTCCCAGGGCCCGGGGTAGACCTGGTGTCCCGTTCCCCGGGGTAGACCTGGTGTCCGAGGGCCCTGGGTAGACCTGGTGTCGCGGGCCCCGGGGTAGACCTGTTGTCCTAGAGCACTGGGTAGACCAGGTGTCGCGGGCCCCGGGGTAGACCTGGTGTCCCAGGGCCCGGGGTAGACCTGGTGTCCCGTTCCCCGGGGTAGACCTGGTGTCCTGGGACCATGGGTAGACCTGGTGTCGCGGGCCCCGGGGTAGACCTGGTGTCCCAGGACCATGGGTAGACCTGGTGTCCCAGGGCCCGGGGTAGACCTGGTGTCCCGTTCCCCGGGGTAGACCTGGTGTCCTGGGACCATGGGTAGACCTGGTGTCCCGGGCCCCGGGGTAGGCCCTGGGACACCAGGTCTACCCCGGGGAACGGGACAGCAGGTCTACCCCGAGTCCCGGGACAACAGGTCTACCCGGCGCTCGAGGACACCGGGTCTACCCCGGCGCCCGGGACACCAGGTCTACCCCGGTCCCTGGGACACCAGGTCTACCCGGCGCTCGAGGACACCAGGTCTACCCCGGAGCCCGGGACACCAGGTCTACCCCGGCCCCCGGGACACCAGGTCTACCCCCGAGCCCGGGACACCAGGTCTACCCCGGCCCCTGGGACACCAGGTCTACCCCGGCCCCTGGGACACCAGGTCTACCCCGGAGCCCGGGACACCAGGTCTACCCCGGCCCCTGGGACACCAGGTCTACCCCGGAGCCCGGGACACCAGGTCTACCCCGGTCCCCGGGACACCAGGTCTACCCAGCGCTCTAGGACAACAGGTCTACCCCGGCGCCCGGGACACCAGGTCTACCCAGGGCTCTAGGACAACAGGTCTACCCCGGCGCCCGGGATACCAGGTCTACCCAGGGCTCTAGGACAACAGGTCTACCCCGCTTCTGGCCCCTGGGACACCAGGTCTACCCCGTCTTGTGCCGAAGACACCAGGTCTACCCCGGAGCCCGGGACACCAGGTCTACCCCGGCGCCCGGGACACCAGGTCTACCCCGGAGCCCGGGACACCAGGTCTACCCCGGCCCCCGGGACACCAGGTCTACCCCGGAGCCCGGGACACCAGGTCTACCCCGGCGCCCGGGACACCAGGTCTTCCCCGTCTTGTGCCGAAGACACCAGGTCTACCCCGGAGCCCGGGACACCAGGTCTACCCCGGCGCCCGGGACACCAGGTCTACCCCGGAGCCCCGGACACCAGGTCTACCCCGGCCCCCGGGACACCAGGTCTACCCCGGAGCCCGGGACACCAGGTCTACCCCGGCGCCCGGGACACCAGGTCTACCCCGGAGCCCCGGACACCAGGTCTACCCCGGCCCCCGGGACACCAGGTCTACCCCGGAGCCCCGGACACCAGGTCTACCCCGGCCCCCGGGACACCAGGTCTACCCCGGAGACCCGGACACCAGGTCTACCCCGGCGCCCGGGACACCAGGTCTACCCCGGCGCCCGGGACACCAGGTCTACCCCGGAGCCCCGGACACCAGGTCTACCCCGGCGCCCGGGACACCAGGTCTACCCCGGAGACCCGGACACCAGGTCTACCCCGGCGCCCGGGACACCAGGTCTACCCCGGAGCCCCGGACACCAGGTCTACCCCGGCCCCCGGGACACCAGGTCTACCCCGGAGACCCGGACACCAGGTCTACCCCGGAGCCCGGGACACCAGGTCTACCCCGGCGCCCGGGACACCAGGTCTACCCCGGAGCCCCGGACACCAGGTCTACCCCGGCCCCCGGGACACCAGGTCTACCCCGGAGACCCGGACACCAGGTCTACCCCGGCCCCCGGGACACCAGGTCTACCCCGGGCTCTAGGACAACAGGTCTACCCCGCTTCTGGCCGGAGACACCAGGTCTACCCCGTCTTGTGCCGCAGACACCAGGTCTACCCCGTCTCGGGCCGGGGACACCAGGTCTACCCCGTCTCTGGCCGCGGACAGCCGGTCTACCCCGTCTCGGTCCGGGGACACCAGGTCTGCTGGCTCTCGGGCCGGGGACACCAGGTCTTCTCCGGATCTGGCGGGACACCAGGTCTACCCCGGTCCCTGGGACACCAGGTCTACCCCGGCGCCCGGGACACCAGGTCTACCCCGGAGCCCGGGACACCAGGTCTACCCCGGCGCCCGGGACACCAGGTCTACCCCGGAGCCCGGGACACCAGGTCTACCCCGGCGCCCGGGACACCAGGTCTACCCCGGAGCCCGGGACACCAGGTCTACCCCGGCGCCCGGGACACCAGGTCTACCCCGGAGCCCCGGACACCAGGTCTACCCCGGCGCCCGGGACACCAGGTCTACCCCGGAGACCCGGACACCAGGTCTACCCCGGCCCCCGGGACACCAGGTCTACCCCGGCGCCCGGGACACCAGGTCTACCCCGGAGCCCGGGACACCAGGTCTACCCCGGCGCCCGGGACACCAGGTCTACCCCGGAGCCCCGGACACCAGGTCTACCCCGGCCCCCGGGACACCAGGTCTACCCCGGAGACCCGGACACCAGGTCTACCCCGGCCCCCGGGACACCAGGTCTACCCCGGGCTCTAGGACAACAGGTCTACCCCGCTTCTGGCCGGAGACACCAGGTCTACCCCGTCTTGTGCCGCAGACACCAGGTCTACCCCGTCTCGGGCCGGGGACACCAGGTCTACCCCGTCTCTGGCCGCGGACAGCCGGTCTACCCCGTCTCGGTCCGGGGACACCAGGTCTGCTGGCTCTCGGGCCGGGGACACCAGGTCTTCTCCGGATCTGGCGGGACACCAGGTCTACCCCGGTCCCTGGGACACCAGGTCTACCCCGGCGCCCGGGACACCAGGTCTACCCCGGAGCCCGGGACACCAGGTCTACCCCGGCGCCCGGGACACCAGGTCTACCCCGGAGCCCGGGACACCAGGTCTACCCCGGCGCCCGGGACACCAGGTCTACCCCGGCGCCCGGGACACCAGGTCTACCCCGGAGACCCGGACACCAGGTCTACCCCGGCCCCCGGGACACCAGGTCTACCCCGGAGACCCGGACACCAGGTCTACCCCGGCGCCCGGGACACCAGGTCTACCCCGGCGCCCGGGACACCAGGTCTACCCCGGAGCCCCGGACACCAGGTCTACCCCGGCCCCCGGGACACCAGGTCTACCCCGGAGACCCGGACACCAGGTCTACCCCGGCCCCCGGGACACCAGGTCTACCCCGGAGCCCGGGACACCAGGTCTACCCCGGCCCCTGGGACACCAGGTCTACCCCGGCCCCTGGGACACCAGGTCTACCTCGCGCCGGCGGGACTTAGTCAAATAGCGGCGGGTGCCGGGTAGACCTGTTGTCTCGGCCGGCTGCGGAAGTTCACCAAGGGGTCGCTGTTGTCGGCTGCCTCCGGCTACCTCATCGTAGGCTGCGGCCTGAGGCGGCGCCCCTTCCCGGTCGATCTCCCTCGGTCCTCTTGGAGGCCTCGGCGGCTTGGGACTTATCTGCCCGTATTATGGGAGCGAGGTGACGGGCCGCATCCCCGTAGGTTGGCTGAGGCTGTGCCTACGTTTCAGGCGGAGAGGAGCAGCCGCACTCAGGTGGCCGGCAAAGGGAAAAAGCCAGTGTTCCGCCTAGCCGGGGCGAGTCTCCTTGTGGCTCGGCTCCGGCTCCCGTCCCTCCCGGGGAAGTTGGCACAGTGAGAGCGAGGCCGAGAGAGAAGGGCTGAGAAAAGACGGACCGGATCCCCCCGAGAGACCGAGAGAGAAGGGCTGCGAGCGGAGGGGCCGGTTCCCCCGGGAGGCCGAGAGATAGAGAGAAGGGGCCGGATTCCCCCCGGGATGCCGAGAGAGAAGGGCTGCCGAGCGGAGGGGCCGGATTCCCCCCGGGATGCCGAGAGAGAAGGGCTGCCGAGCGGAGGGGGCCGGTTTCCCCCGGGATGCCGAGAGAGAAGGGCTGCCAGCGGGGAGGGGCCGGTTTCCCCCGGGATGCCGAGAGAGAAGGGCTGCCGAGCGGAGGGGCCGGATCTCCCCCCGGGATGCCGAGAGAGAAGGGCTGCCGAGCGGAGGGGCCGGATCTCCCCCCGGGATGCCGAGAGAGAAGGGCTGCCGAGCGGAGGGGCCGGATCTCCCCCCGGGATGCCGAGAGAGAAGGGCTGCCGAGCGGAGGGGCCGGATCTCCCCCCGGGATGCCGAGAGAGAAGGGCTGCCGAGCGGAGGGGCCGGATCTCCCCCCGGGATGCCGAGAGAGAAGGGCTGCCGAGCGGAGGGGCCGGTTTCCCCCCGGGATGCCGAGAGAGAAGGGCTGCCGAGCGGAGGGGCCGGATCTCCCCCCGGGATGCCGAGAGAGAAGGGCTGCCGAGCGGAGGGGCCGGATCCCCCCGGGATGCCGAGAGAGAAGGGCTGTGAAAGGCGATTCGAGAGAGCCGCTTGGCGGGCGAGGCGGCGGCGCCTCGTCCCTTTTGTGCCTGGCCTTAAGCCGGGGCCCACTCGGCGGGCACTGTTTCGGGCCGTCCGCCCGCCCGGTGAAGCTGCGGAGCCGGGGTCGGGGCGCCCCGTCCCCGGGCCGCCTCGTTGAAGCCGTCCCCCTTCCTCGGCCTTAAGCCGGGGACCCGCGTTGGCGGGCGGAGTTTTTCGGAGTTGACGGACCCGGCACCCGACAGAGAGAGAGAGAGAGAGAGATTCCGAGAGCCCCCCGGACCTTTCCCGGGCGAGGCGGCGGCGCCTCGTCCACCTCGGTCGTGGGCGCATCGACCGAGCCCCTTGGGCCGGGCGGGCTGGGTTGCCACGCGGGTCCGCGTTTTTTCTTTTTTTTCCGCGGTTTAGGCGCGCCGGTGCGCGGGCAGAGAGTGGGGGCGCCCGCCCGGCCTCCGCGGATTTTTCTCTGGCGGCCTTAAGCCGCGGCACCGAGGAGCCGTTGCGACGAAGGCGCGCGCGGGCCACGTCGGCGAGAGAGAAGGGAGCGAGCGGGATGTCTGGGGCTCCGTGGGGGAGTGAGACTCGTAACTCGCCCCCGCGGGTGCCTCCGGCGTCCCGGGCCCGCGGCCCCCGTGGCTAGCACGGGTCGCTGCGAACGCCGCCTCCATGTGCCTTTTTGTCGTGCCGTTCCTCCGGCTATTTTTTTTCCGGAAAGGGAAAGCCGGCCGCCGGCGGCGCGCGGTCCGGTGGCACGTATTTCTCGCACGCTCGGCCGGGTTCCCCGGGCCGGAAGGGGAAGCCGAGTCCCCCCGGCCTGGCGGGCCAGCCCAGTCCCAGTCCTGCCGTTGCCTAGCCGAGAAGGGAATCCGTTGGCGCCCGCGGGCGGGCGGGCGGGTGGCGGCACCCCCCGCGCTCCTCCTCTGCCGCGAGCGCTCCGCAGGCGGGGCTGGGCGGCCGTCGCCCCGTTGTCCCAGGACCGTGGCCATGGGGGGGCCGTCGTCGTCGCCGTCGTCGGCGCGGCTCCTTCCTCGGCCGCACTCGATCGATGAGGCTTTTCGGGTGGCGTCGGAGAGGGCCCCCGGCCGGCCGGCTCTCCTTCCGGGGCTTCTCTGTCGCGGGGAAGTCACGGCGGGGGTGTCCGCTGCTCGGGCAGGGCGGTCTCCTTTTCCAGTTCGCTTCCCGTCGCAGGCGAGGTGTCGCCCCTCCCGCTGCCGGGGAGGGCGGCTTTACCGACCCCAGCTGTGTGACGGCCGCGTGGCCCCGCTAGCCTACAGGTGTCCTTCGAAAACCACGCGAGGTGCCGGTGCCGGCCCCGGTCCGGGTTAGCGCCCCGTGGGTGCCGGCCGCGAGCAGCGCCGGGCGGCGGTGCGGTTGGAGCTGAGCCGCGGGTCATGGATGGCGAGAGAGAAGAGAGGGCGAAAACGACCCGAGAACCGATGGGGCGCGGACGGGGGAGCAGAGCCCGATCCGCGCGCTCCTTTGCCGTTCCGCCGCCTGCTGCAGAGCGAGCCGCCCCGGCCGAAAAGGGGGCCTCGGTGTCCGGGCCGCGCCCGCCTCGTCGGGTCGCTGTCTCCTCTAGCACGTCCGGTGCTTTCCGCGCGGCCCGGTGGGGGGACGCGTCGGACGGGGTTCGCTCCCCGCGAGCGGGCCCCGCTCGGCCCAACCTCGCCGGCGGCCGGTCGCTCGCCGGCGACCGGTCGGCGGGCGGGGTGGTTCGGCTTCGGTGGGGCGGGTCAGCCCCGGCCGAGCCCCCCGTTCCGCGCGCCGCGCGCCGTGACTTCCAGCGCGAAGGCCGAGTCTCGAAGCCCGGGGCGCGGGCCCCGAGGTGTGCGTAAAAGGCGAGCGAGGAAAAGCCCAGAGAGAGAGA
>NW_027428355.1:112500-115000 GCF_047830755.1 Zonotrichia albicollis | reverse complement strand
ACAGGTGCCGGCAATTGTTGCTAGTCCGCCAAAAACACCGGTGGTACCCATGCCGGACAAGCAGCCATCCTGTCCTCAATGTAAGGCTAAGTTTACGAGGATGTTGGGGCTAATTGACCATCTGAAAAGGGTACACGGGCAAAGAAAGATCATTTTCAGGTGTGCCAAATGTGGTAAGCAAAATCTGAGATACCACAGTATCTCATGTCACATCCCACGGTGTAAAGGTACGACGTGCGCAGCTCCCACAGGAGAATGGGTTTGTGAGGTATGCCACCGAGGCTTTGCCACCAAGATTGGCTTGGGTCAGCATAAGAGGATAAGACATCCTCTTGTGCGAAATTTGGAGCGGATTGCTGCTTCCCAGCCCAAAGTGCCATCGGCCCGAGGGGCCCACAAGCGAGTGTGGTCTGAAGAGGAAGAGGCTCTCCTGATGCAGTTGGTAGAAAGATACACTGGCAAGAGGAACATCAATCAACTCATTGCAGAGCACATCCCAACTAAGACGGCGAAACAAATAAGTGACAAGAGGCGAATTCTTGCGAAACATCTTGCTGTAAGGGATCAGGAAGATCCTGGTGGTGACATCGAGACGGAGCAACTATCTGAGCCTGTGCAATCGCCGAAAGAGGGACAGTTAAAACAGCATTACCGCGAGTTGATCAAAGCGGGATTATCGGTTGGGAAATTTACCATGTATCGGGAGGCCTTTGAAAAAATTGTTAATGGGCAAGATCTAGGTTGTGTGGTGAATGACGTATATAATGAGTTTCTCGGTATTCTAGGTGAGCCGAAACAAAATACATCTACGGGCAGGAGCCGTAAGAAAAAGATCTATGATCAAAAATCCGGTAAGACACCAAACTGGATGTCAAAAAGAGCTATTAAGAGGGGTAAGTTCTTGCGATTTCAGTATCTTTTCAAGGTACACAGAAGGCGCCTCGCACGTATCATCTTGGACAGCACGGAGGCCTCACAATGCCAGATACCATCAGGCGATGTCCACGATCACTTTAAAGGTAGATGGGATACATCTGGGGTATTTAGTGGCCTCTCCGGTTTCCCCCCTTTTAAGGAGGTGGACAATGCGGTATTTGAGGCCCTAATTACCGATAAAGAAGTTGAAAAGAACGTGCAAGAGATGTGTAAAACCTCCGCTCCCGGGCCAGATGGGTTTACTTTGGGTCAGATTTCTGCAAAAGACCCAAAGTTCTCCCGGTTGACCGAGATCTTCAACCTCTGGCTAATTACGGGCACTATTCCAGATGCGCTGCGGGACTGCAGGACGGTCTTGATTCCCAAGTCCTCAGAGGTAGAGAGGCTTGGTGATATCAATAACTGGAGACCAATCACCATTGGTTCTGTGGTGATTAGGTTGTTCTCCAGGATCGCTACGGCGAGACTTTCCCAAGCATGTCCCATCAACCCCCGACAACGGGGATTTATTCGTGCATCTGGTTGTGCCGAAAACCTCAAGTTGTTGCAACTTGTGGTAAAAACTGCGAAGCGAGAGCATAAACATCTGGGGGTGGTGTTCGTGGACATCGCTAAGGCATTTGACACCGTGAGTCATCAGCATGTATTTGAGGGTCTGATGCAAAGAGGTGTGGACTCACACGTGGTTGAGTTGGTAAGGGAAATGTATCGGGATGTCAGAACGTGCATTTCCGTTGGAAAAGGCAAGACTGACCCCATATACATCCGCTCGGGTGTCAAACAAGGCGATCCTATGTCACCTTTGTTGTTCAATTTAGCGATGGACCCCCTTCTGTGTAAACTTGAAAAGGAAGGGAAAGGTTTCCATCATGGAGGTTGGAAAACTACGGCCATGGCATTTGCTGACGATCTAGTCCTGCTTAGTGATTCCTGGGATGGTATGTGTCATAACATCAAAATTTTGGAGACCTTTTGCAATCTTACTGGTCTTAACACAAAGGGAGAAAAATGTCATGGCTTTTACATCAAGCCAACAAAGGACTCTTACACCATCAATGAGTGCCCTGCGTGGGCCATTAATGGTTCTCCCCTCAATATGATCGACCCAGGGTGCTCTGAAAGATATCTGGGCACATGGGTCGACCCCTGGATCACTTTTGCGGACCCTAGATTATCCGAGAAACTCACAGATTGGCTCCAACGGATTAGTCGTTCACCTTTAAAGCCTCTTCAGAAGGTCGATATACTCAGGACTTATACTATTCCGAGACTGATATATCTGGCCGACCATACCGAAGTTAAGGTGAGCCTTCTCGAATCCCTTGATCAATTGATTCGTAATACGGTCAAGGAATGGCTCCATCTTCCACCGAGTACGTGTGATGCAATCTTGTATTCGAGTTTCAAAGATGGCGGTTTAGGGCTCATCAGATTGGTGGCGCTAATTCCAAGTATTCAGGCGCGAAGGCTTCACAGATTGGCACAGTCTTCGGATGAAACTCTTGTGAATTATTTAAAAGATATCCATCTAGAACGATTATTTGAAAATTTATGGGTAAAAGCA
>NW_027428355.1:100000-107500 GCF_047830755.1 Zonotrichia albicollis | reverse complement strand
GGTAGACCTGTTGTCCTAGAGCACTGGGTAGACCAGGTGTCGCGGGCCCCGGGGTAGACCTGGTGTCCCAGGGCCCGGGGTAGACCTGGTGTCCCGTTCCCCGGGGTAGACCTGGTGTCCTGGGACCATGGGTAGACCTGGTGTCGCGGGCCCCGGGGTAGACCTGTTGTCCCAGGGCCCGGGGTAGACCTGGTGTCCCGGGCGCCAGGGTAGACCTGGTTTCCGAGGGCCCTGGGTAGACCTGGTGTCCCGTTCCCCGGGGTAGACCTGGTGTCCTGGGACCATGGGTAGACCTGGTGTCCCGTTCCCCGGGGTAGACCTGGTGTCCCGGGGCCCGGGGTAGACCTGGTGTCCCGGGCCCCGGGGTAGACCTGGTGTCCCGTTCCCCGGGGTAGACCTGGTGTCAGAGGGCCCCGGGGTAGACCTGTTGTCCCAGGGCCCGGGGTAGACCTGGTGTCCCGTTCCCCGGGGTAGACCTGGTGTCCGAGGGCCCTGGGTAGACCTGGTGTCCCGTTCCCCGGGGTAGACCTGGTGTCCCGTTCCCCGGGGTAGACCTGGTGTCAGAGGGCCCCGGGGTAGACCTGTTGTCCCAGGGCACGGGGTAGACCTGGTGTCCCGGGCGCCAGGGTAGACCTGGTGTCCGAGGGCCCTGGGTAGACCTGGTGTCCGAGGGCCCTGGGTAGACCTGGTGTCCCAGGGCCCGGGGTAGACCTGGTGTCCCGGGGCCCGGGGTAGACCTGGTGTCCCAGGGCCCGGGGTAGACCTGGTGTCCCGTTCCCCGGGGTAGACCTGGTGTCCTGGGACCATGGGTAGACCTGGTGTCCCGTTCCCCGGGGTAGACCTGGTGTCCCGTTCCCCGGGGTAGACCTGGTGTCCCGGGCCCCGGGGTAGACCTGGTGTCCCGTTCCCCGGGGTAGACCTGGTGTCAGAGGGCCCCGGGGTAGACCTGTTGTCCCAGGGCCCGGGGTAGACCTGGTGTCCCGTTCCCCGGGGTAGACCTGGTGTCCGAGGGCCCTGGGTAGACCTGGTGTCCCGTTCCCCGGGGTAGACCTGGCGTCCCGGGCCCCGGGGTAGACCTGGTGTCCCGTTCCCCGGGGTAGACCTGGTGTCAGAGGGCCCCGGGGTAGACCTGTTGTCCCAGGGCCCGGGGTAGACCTGGTGTCCCGTTCCCCGGGGTAGACCTGGTGTCCGAGGGCCCTGGGTAGACCTGGTGTCCCAGGGCCCGGGGTAGACCTGGTGTCCCGTTCCCCGGGGTAGACCTGGTGTCCGAGGGCCCTGGGTAGACCTGGTGTCGCGGGCCCCGGGGTAGACCTGTTGTCCTAGAGCACTGGGTAGACCAGGTGTCGCGGGCCCCGGGGTAGACCTGGTGTCCCAGGGCCCGGGGTAGACCTGGTGTCCCGTTCCCCGGGGTAGACCTGGTGTCCTGGGACCATGGGTAGACCTGGTGTCGCGGGCCCCGGGGTAGACCTGGTGTCCCAGGACCATGGGTAGACCTGGTGTCCCAGGGCCCGGGGTAGACCTGGTGTCCCGTTCCCCGGGGTAGACCTGGTGTCCTGGGACCATGGGTAGACCTGGTGTCCCGGGCCCCGGGGTAGGCCCTGGGACACCAGGTCTACCCCGGGGAACGGGACAGCAGGTCTACCCCGAGTCCCGGGACAACAGGTCTACCCGGCGCTCGAGGACACCGGGTCTACCCCGGCGCCCGGGACACCAGGTCTACCCCGGTCCCTGGGACACCAGGTCTACCCGGCGCTCGAGGACACCAGGTCTACCCCGGAGCCCGGGACACCAGGTCTACCCCGGCCCCCGGGACACCAGGTCTACCCCCGAGCCCGGGACACCAGGTCTACCCCGGCCCCTGGGACACCAGGTCTACCCCGGCCCCTGGGACACCAGGTCTACCCCGGAGCCCGGGACACCAGGTCTACCCCGGCCCCTGGGACACCAGGTCTACCCCGGAGCCCGGGACACCAGGTCTACCCCGGTCCCCGGGACACCAGGTCTACCCAGCGCTCTAGGACAACAGGTCTACCCCGGCGCCCGGGACACCAGGTCTACCCAGGGCTCTAGGACAACAGGTCTACCCCGGCGCCCGGGATACCAGGTCTACCCAGGGCTCTAGGACAACAGGTCTACCCCGCTTCTGGCCCCTGGGACACCAGGTCTACCCCGTCTTGTGCCGAAGACACCAGGTCTACCCCGGAGCCCGGGACACCAGGTCTACCCCGGCGCCCGGGACACCAGGTCTACCCCGGAGCCCGGGACACCAGGTCTACCCCGGCCCCCGGGACACCAGGTCTACCCCGGAGCCCGGGACACCAGGTCTACCCCGGCGCCCGGGACACCAGGTCTTCCCCGTCTTGTGCCGAAGACACCAGGTCTACCCCGGAGCCCGGGACACCAGGTCTACCCCGGCGCCCGGGACACCAGGTCTACCCCGGAGCCCCGGACACCAGGTCTACCCCGGCCCCCGGGACACCAGGTCTACCCCGGAGCCCGGGACACCAGGTCTACCCCGGCGCCCGGGACACCAGGTCTACCCCGGAGCCCCGGACACCAGGTCTACCCCGGCCCCCGGGACACCAGGTCTACCCCGGAGCCCCGGACACCAGGTCTACCCCGGCCCCCGGGACACCAGGTCTACCCCGGAGACCCGGACACCAGGTCTACCCCGGCGCCCGGGACACCAGGTCTACCCCGGCGCCCGGGACACCAGGTCTACCCCGGAGCCCCGGACACCAGGTCTACCCCGGCGCCCGGGACACCAGGTCTACCCCGGAGACCCGGACACCAGGTCTACCCCGGCGCCCGGGACACCAGGTCTACCCCGGAGCCCCGGACACCAGGTCTACCCCGGCCCCCGGGACACCAGGTCTACCCCGGAGACCCGGACACCAGGTCTACCCCGGAGCCCGGGACACCAGGTCTACCCCGGCGCCCGGGACACCAGGTCTACCCCGGAGCCCCGGACACCAGGTCTACCCCGGCCCCCGGGACACCAGGTCTACCCCGGAGACCCGGACACCAGGTCTACCCCGGCCCCCGGGACACCAGGTCTACCCCGGGCTCTAGGACAACAGGTCTACCCCGCTTCTGGCCGGAGACACCAGGTCTACCCCGTCTTGTGCCGCAGACACCAGGTCTACCCCGTCTCGGGCCGGGGACACCAGGTCTACCCCGTCTCTGGCCGCGGACAGCCGGTCTACCCCGTCTCGGTCCGGGGACACCAGGTCTGCTGGCTCTCGGGCCGGGGACACCAGGTCTTCTCCGGATCTGGCGGGACACCAGGTCTACCCCGGTCCCTGGGACACCAGGTCTACCCCGGCGCCCGGGACACCAGGTCTACCCCGGAGCCCGGGACACCAGGTCTACCCCGGCGCCCGGGACACCAGGTCTACCCCGGAGCCCGGGACACCAGGTCTACCCCGGCGCCCGGGACACCAGGTCTACCCCGGAGCCCGGGACACCAGGTCTACCCCGGAGCCCGGGACACCAGGTCTACCCCGGCGCCCGGGACACCAGGTCTACCCCGGAGCCCCGGACACCAGGTCTACCCCGGCGCCCGGGACACCAGGTCTACCCCGGAGACCCGGACACCAGGTCTACCCCGGCGCCCGGGACACCAGGTCTACCCCGGAGCCCCGGACACCAGGTCTACCCCGGCCCCCGGGACACCAGGTCTACCCCGGCGCCCGGGACACCAGGTCTACCCCGGAGCCCGGGACACCAGGTCTACCCCGGCGCCCGGGACACCAGGTCTACCCCGGAGCCCCGGACACCAGGTCTACCCCGGCCCCCGGGACACCAGGTCTACCCCGGAGACCCGGACACCAGGTCTACCCCGGCCCCCGGGACACCAGGTCTACCCCGGGCTCTAGGACAACAGGTCTACCCCGCTTCTGGCCGGAGACACCAGGTCTACCCCGTCTTGTGCCGCAGACACCAGGTCTACCCCGTCTCGGGCCGGGGACACCAGGTCTACCCCGTCTCTGGCCGCGGACAGCCGGTCTACCCCGTCTCGGTCCGGGGACACCAGGTCTGCTGGCTCTCGGGCCGGGGACACCAGGTCTTCTCCGGATCTGGCGGGACACCAGGTCTACCCCGGTCCCTGGGACACCAGGTCTACCCCGGCGCCCGGGACACCAGGTCTACCCCGGAGCCCGGGACACCAGGTCTACCCCGGCGCCCGGGACACCAGGTCTACCCCGGAGCCCGGGACACCAGGTCTACCCCGGCGCCCGGGACACCAGGTCTACCCCGGCGCCCGGGACACCAGGTCTACCCCGGAGACCCGGACACCAGGTCTACCCCGGCCCCCGGGACACCAGGTCTACCCCGGAGACCCGGACACCAGGTCTACCCCGGCGCCCGGGACACCAGGTCTACCCCGGCGCCCGGGACACCAGGTCTACCCCGGAGCCCCGGACACCAGGTCTACCCCGGCCCCCGGGACACCAGGTCTAGCCCGGAGACCCGGACACCAGGTCTACCCCGGCCCCCGGGACACCAGGTCTACCCCGGAGCCCGGGACACCAGGTCTACCCCGGCCCCTGGGACACCAGGTCTACCCCGGCCCCTGGGACACCAGGTCTACCTCGCGCCGGCGGGACTTAGTCAAATAGCGGCGGGTGCCGGGTAGACCTGTTGTCTCGGCCGGCTGCGGAAGTTCACCAAGGGGTCGCTGTTGTCGGCTGCCTCCGGCTACCTCATCGTAGGCTGCGGCCTGAGGCGGCGCCCCTTCCCGGTCGATCTCCCTCGGTCCTCTTGGAGGCCTCGGCGGCTTGGGACTTATCTGCCCGTATTATGGGAGCGAGGTGACGGGCCGCATCCCCGTAGGTTGGCTGAGGCTGTGCCTACGTTTCAGGCGGAGAGGAGCAGCCGCACTCAGGTGGCCGGCAAAGGGAAAAAGCCAGTGTTCCGCCTAGCCGGGGCGAGTCTCCTTGTGGCTCGGCTCCGGCTCCCGTCCCTCCCGGGGAAGTTGGCACAGTGAGAGCGAGGCCGAGAGAGAAGGGCTGAGAAAAGACGGACCGGATCCCCCCGAGAGACCGAGAGAGAAGGGCTGCGAGCGGAGGGGCCGGTTCCCCCGGGAGGCCGAGAGATAGAGAGAAGGGGCCGGATTCCCCCCGGGATGCCGAGAGAGAAGGGCTGCCGAGCGGAGGGGCCGGATTCCCCCCGGGATGCCGAGAGAGAAGGGCTGCCGAGCGGAGGGGGCCGGTTTCCCCCGGGATGCCGAGAGAGAAGGGCTGCCAGCGGGGAGGGGCCGGTTTCCCCCGGGATGCCGAGAGAGAAGGGCTGCCGAGCGGAGGGGCCGGATCTCCCCCCGGGATGCCGAGAGAGAAGGGCTGCCGAGCGGAGGGGCCGGATCTCCCCCCGGGATGCCGAGAGAGAAGGGCTGCCGAGCGGAGGGGCCGGATCTCCCCCCGGGATGCCGAGAGAGAAGGGCTGCCGAGCGGAGGGGCCGGATCTCCCCCCGGGATGCCGAGAGAGAAGGGCTGCCGAGCGGAGGGGCCGGATCTCCCCCCGGGATGCCGAGAGAGAAGGGCTGCCGAGCGGAGGGGCCGGTTTCCCCCCGGGATGCCGAGAGAGAAGGGCTGCCGAGCGGAGGGGCCGGATCTCCCCCCGGGATGCCGAGAGAGAAGGGCTGCCGAGCGGAGGGGCCGGATCCCCCCGGGATGCCGAGAGAGAAGGGCTGTGAAAGGCGATTCGAGAGAGCCGCTTGGCGGGCGAGGCGGCGGC
Source organism: Zonotrichia albicollis (assembly GCF_047830755.1). Classification (NCBI taxonomy): domain Eukaryota; kingdom Metazoa; phylum Chordata; class Aves; order Passeriformes; family Passerellidae; genus Zonotrichia; species Zonotrichia albicollis. Next base: position 101,764 of record NW_027428355.1, on the reverse strand, counting down.
GCCTCGTCCCTTTTGTGCCTGGCCTTAAGCCGGGGCCCACTCGGCGGGCACTGTTTCGGGCCGTCCGCCCGCCCGGTGAAGCTGCGGAGCCGGGGTCGGGGCGCCCCGTCCCCGGGCCGCCTCGTTGAAGCCGTCCCCCTTCCTCGGCCTTAAGCCGGGGACCCGCGTTGGCGGGCGGAGTTTTTCGGAGTTGACGGACCCGGCACCCGACAGAGAGAGAGAGAGAGAGAGAGATTCCGAGAGCCCCCCGGACCTTTCCCGGGCGAGGCGGCGGCGCCTCGTCCACCTCGGTCGTGGGCGCATCGACCGAGCCCCTTGGGCCGGGCGGGCTGGGTTGCCACGCGGGTCCGCGTTTTTTCTTTTTTTTCCGCGGTTTAGGCGCGCCGGTGCGCGGGCAGAGAGTGGGGGCGCCCGCCCGGCCTCCGCGGATTTTTCTCTGGCGGCCTTAAGCCGCGGCACCGAGGAGCCGTTGCGACGAAGGCGCGCGCGGGCCACGTCGGCGAGAGAGAAGGGAGCGAGCGGGATGTCTGGGGCTCCGTGGGGGAGTGAGACTCGTAACTCGCCCCCGCGGGTGCCTCCGGCGTCCCGGGCCCGCGGCCCCCGTGGCTAGCACGGGTCGCTGCGAACGCCGCCTCCATGTGCCTTTTTGTCGTGCCGTTCCTCCGGCTATTTTTTTTCCGGAAAGGGAAAGCCGGCCGCCGGCGGCGCGCGGTCCGGTGGCACGTATTTCTCGCACGCTCGGCCGGGTTCCCCGGGCCGGAAGGGGAAGCCGAGTCCCCCCGGCCTGGCGGGCCAGCCCAGTCCCAGTCCTGCCGTTGCCTAGCCGAGAAGGGAATCCGTTGGCGCCCGCGGGCGGGCGGGCGGGTGGCGGCACCCCCCGCGCTCCTCCTCTGCCGCGAGCGCTCCGCAGGCGGGGCTGGGCGGCCGTCGCCCCGTTGTCCCAGGACCGTGGCCGTGGGGGGGCCGTCGTCGTCGCCGTCGTCGGCGCGGCTCCTTCCTCGGCCGCACTCGATCGATGAGGCTTTTCGGGTGGCGTCGGAGAGGGCCCCCGGCCGGCCGGCTCTCCTTCCGGGGCTTCTCTGTCGCGGGGAAGTCACGGCGGGGGTGTCCGCTGCTCGGGCAGGGCGGTCTCCTTTTCCAGTTCGCTTCCCGTCGCAGGCGAGGTGTCGCCCCTCCCGCTGCCGGGGAGGGCGGCTTTACCGACCCCAGCTGTGTGACGGCCGCGTGGCCCCGCTAGCCTACAGGTGTCCTTCGAAAACCACGCGAGGTGCCGGTGCCGGCCCCGGTCCGGGTTAGCGCCCCGTGGGTGCCGGCCGCGAGCAGCGCCGGGCGGCGGTGCGGTTGGAGCTGAGCCGCGGGTCATGGATGGCGAGAGAGAAGAGAGGGCGAAAACGACCCGAGAACCGATGGGGCGCGGACGGGGGAGCAGAGCCCGATCCGCGCGCTCCTTTGCCGTTCCGCCGCCTGCTGCAGAGCGAGCCGCCCCGGCCGAAAAGGGGGCCTCGGTGTCCGGGCCGCGCCCGCCTCGTCGGGTCGCTGTCTCCTCTAGCACGTCCGGTGCTTTCCGCGCGGCCCGGTGGGGGGACGCGTCGGACGGGGTTCGCTCCCCGCGAGCGGGCCCCGCTCGGCCCAACCTCGCCGGCGGCCGGTCGCTCGCCGGCGACCGGTCGGCGGGCGGGGTGGTTCGGCTTCGGTGGGGCGGGTCAGCCCCGGCCGAGCCCCCCGTTCCGCGCGCCGCGCGCCGTGACTTCCAGCGCGAAGGCC
>NW_027428355.1:77500-87500 GCF_047830755.1 Zonotrichia albicollis | reverse complement strand
GTCCCAGGGCCCGGGGTAGACCTGGTGTCCCGTTCCCCGGGGTAGACCTGGTGTCCTGGGACCATGGGTAGACCTGGTGTCCCGTTCCCCGGGGTAGACCTGGTGTCCCGGGGCCCGGGGTAGACCTGGTGTCCCGGGGCCCGGGGTAGACCTGGTGTCCGAGGGCCCTGGGTAGACCTGGTGTCGCGGGCCCCGGGGTAGACCTGGTTGTCCTAGAGCACTGGGTAGACCAGGTGTCGCGGGCCCCGGGGTAGACCTGGTGTCCCGTTCCCCGGGGTAGACCTGGTGTCAGAGGGCCCCGGGGTAGACCTGGTGTCCCAGGGCCCGGGGTAGACCTGGTGTCCCGTTCCCCGGGGTAGACCTGGTGTCCCGTTCCCCGGGGTAGACCTGGTGTCGCGGGCTCCGGGGTAGACCTGGTGTCCCAGGGCCCGGGGTAGACCTGGTGTCCCGTTCCCCGGGGTAGACCTGGTGTCCCGTTCCCCGGGGTAGACCTGGTGTCCCGTTCCCCGGGGTAGACCTGGTGTCCGAGGGCCCTGGGTAGACCTGGTGTCCCGTTCCCCGGGGTAGACCTGGTGTCCCGGGCCCCGGGGTAGACCTGGTGTCCCGTTCCCCGGGGTAGACCTGGTGTCAGAGGGCCCCGGGGTAGACCTGGTGTCCCAGGGCCCGGGGTAGACCTGGTGTCCCGTTCCCCGGGGTAGACCTGGTGTCCCGAGGGCCCTGGGTAGACCTGGTGTCCCGTTCCCCGGGGTAGACCTGGTGTCCCGTTCCCCGGGGTAGACCTGGTGTCAGAGGGCCCCGGGGTAGACCTGTTGTCCCAGGGCCCGGGGTAGACCTGGTGTCCCGGGCGCCAGGGTAGACCTGGTGTCCGAGGGCCCTGGGTAGACCTGGTGTCCGAGGGCCCTGGGTAGACCTGGTGTCCCAGGGCCCGGGGTAGACCTGGTGTCCCGGGGCCCGGGGTAGACCTGGTGTCCCAGGGCCCGGGGTAGACCTGGTGTCCCGTTCCCCGGGGTAGACCTGGTGTCCTGGGACCATGGGTAGACCTGGTGTCCCGTTCCCCGGGGTAGACCTGGTGTCCCGGGGCCCGGGGTAGACCTGGTGTCCCGGGCCCCGGGGTAGACCTGGTGTCCCGTTCCCCGGGGTAGACCTGGTGTCCCAGGGCCCGGGGTAGACCTGGTGTCCCGGGGCCCGGGGTAGACCTGGTGTCCCGTTCCCCGGGGTAGACCTGGTGTCGCGGGCCCCGGGGTAGACCTGTTGTCCTAGAGCACTGGGTAGACCAGGTGTCGCGGGCCCCGGGGTAGACCTGGTGTCCCGTTCCCCGAGGTAGACCTGGTGTCGCGGGCCCCGGGGTAGACCTGGTGTCCGGGGACCATGGGTAGACCTGGTGTCCCGGGCCCCGGGGTAGACCTGGTGTCCCGTTCCCCGGGGTAGACCTGGTGTCAGAGGGCCCCGGGGTAGACCTGTTGTCCCAGGGCCCGGGGTAGACCTGGTGTCCCGGGCGCCAGGATAGACCTGGTGTCCGAGGGCCCTGGGTAGACCTGGTGTCCGAGGGCCCTGGGTAGACCTGGTGTCCCAGGGCCCGGGGTAGACCTGGTGTCCCGGGGCCCGGGGTAGACCTGGTGTCCCAGGGCCCGGGGTAGACCTGGTGTCCCGTTCCCCGGGGTAGACCTGGTGTCCTGGGACCATGGGTAGACCTGGTGTCCCGTTCCCCGGGGTAGACCTGGTGTCCCGTTCCCCGGGGTAGACCTGGTGTCCCGGGCCCCGGGGTAGACCTGGTGTCCCGTTCCCCGGGGTAGACCTGGTGTCAGAGGGCCCCGGGGTAGACCTGTTGTCCCAGGGCCCGGGGTAGACCTGGTGTCCCGTTCCCCGGGGTAGACCTGGTGTCCGAGGGCCCTGGGTAGACCTGGTGTCCCGTTCCCCGGGGTAGACCTGGTGTCCCGGGCCCCGGGGTAGACCTGGTGTCCCAGGGCCCGGGGTAGACCTGGTGTCCCGTTCCCCGGGGTAGACCTGGTGTCCTGGGACCATGGGTAGACCTGGTGTCCCGTTCCCCGGGGTAGTCCCGTTCCCCGGGGTAGACCTGGTGTCCCGGGCCCCGGGGTAGACCTGGTGTCCCGTTCCCCGGGGTAGACCTGGTGTCAGAGGGCCCCGGGGTAGACCTGTTGTCCCAGGGCCCGGGGTAGACCTGGTGTCCCGTTCCCCGGGGTAGACCTGGTGTCCGAGGGCCCTGGGTAGACCTGGTGTCCCGTTCCCCGGGGTAGACCTGGTGTCCCGGGCCCCGGGGTAGACCTGGTGTCCCGTTCCCCGGGGTAGACCTGGTGTCAGAGGGCCCCGGGGTAGACCTGGTGTCCCAGGGCCCGGGGTAGACCTGGTGTCCCGTTCCCCGGGGTAGACCTGGTGTCCCGAGGGCCCTGGGTAGACCTGGTGTCCCGTTCCCCGGGGTAGACCTGGTGTCCCGTTCCCCGGGGTAGACCTGGTGTCAGAGGGCCCCGGGGTAGACCTGTTGTCCCAGGGCCCGGGGTAGACCTGGTGTCCCGGGCGCCAGGGTAGACCTGGTGTCCGAGGGCCCTGGGTAGACCTGGTGTCCGAGGGCCCTGGGTAGACCTGGTGTCCCGGGGCCCGGGGTAGACCTGGTGTCCCAGGGCCCGGGGTAGACCTGGTGTCCCGTTCCCCGGGGTAGACCTGGTGTCCGAGGGCCCTGGGTAGACCTGGTGTCCCAGGGCCCGGGGTAGACCTGGTGTCCCGTTCCCCGGGGTAGACCTGGTGTCCGAGGGCCCTGGGTAGACCTGGTGTCGCGGGCCCCGGGGTAGACCTGTTGTCCTAGAGCACTGGGTAGACCAGGTGTCGCGGGCCCCGGGGTAGACCTGGTGTCCCAGGGCCCGGGGTAGACCTGGTGTCCCGTTCCCCGGGGTAGACCTGGTGTCCTGGGACCATGGGTAGACCTGGTGTCGCGGGCCCCGGGGTAGACCTGTTGTCCCAGGGCCCGGGGTAGACCTGGTGTCCCGGGCGCCAGGGTAGACCTGGTTTCCGAGGGCCCTGGGTAGACCTGGTGTCCCGTTCCCCGGGGTAGACCTGGTGTCCTGGGACCATGGGTAGACCTGGTGTCCCGTTCCCCGGGGTAGACCTGGTGTCCCGGGGCCCGGGGTAGACCTGGTGTCCCGGGCCCCGGGGTAGACCTGGTGTCCCGTTCCCCGGGGTAGACCTGGTGTCAGAGGGCCCCGGGGTAGACCTGTTGTCCCAGGGCCCGGGGTAGACCTGGTGTCCCGTTCCCCGGGGTAGACCTGGTGTCCGAGGGCCCTGGGTAGACCTGGTGTCCCGTTCCCCGGGGTAGACCTGGTGTCCCGTTCCCCGGGGTAGACCTGGTGTCAGAGGGCCCCGGGGTAGACCTGTTGTCCCAGGGCACGGGGTAGACCTGGTGTCCCGGGCGCCAGGGTAGACCTGGTGTCCGAGGGCCCTGGGTAGACCTGGTGTCCGAGGGCCCTGGGTAGACCTGGTGTCCCAGGGCCCGGGGTAGACCTGGTGTCCCGGGGCCCGGGGTAGACCTGGTGTCCCAGGGCCCGGGGTAGACCTGGTGTCCCGTTCCCCGGGGTAGACCTGGTGTCCTGGGACCATGGGTAGACCTGGTGTCCCGTTCCCCGGGGTAGACCTGGTGTCCCGTTCCCCGGGGTAGACCTGGTGTCCCGGGCCCCGGGGTAGACCTGGTGTCCCGTTCCCCGGGGTAGACCTGGTGTCAGAGGGCCCCGGGGTAGACCTGTTGTCCCAGGGCCCGGGGTAGACCTGGTGTCCCGTTCCCCGGGGTAGACCTGGTGTCCGAGGGCCCTGGGTAGACCTGGTGTCCCGTTCCCCGGGGTAGACCTGGCGTCCCGGGCCCCGGGGTAGACCTGGTGTCCCGTTCCCCGGGGTAGACCTGGTGTCAGAGGGCCCCGGGGTAGACCTGTTGTCCCAGGGCCCGGGGTAGACCTGGTGTCCCGTTCCCCGGGGTAGACCTGGTGTCCGAGGGCCCTGGGTAGACCTGGTGTCCCAGGGCCCGGGGTAGACCTGGTGTCCCGTTCCCCGGGGTAGACCTGGTGTCCGAGGGCCCTGGGTAGACCTGGTGTCGCGGGCCCCGGGGTAGACCTGTTGTCCTAGAGCACTGGGTAGACCAGGTGTCGCGGGCCCCGGGGTAGACCTGGTGTCCCAGGGCCCGGGGTAGACCTGGTGTCCCGTTCCCCGGGGTAGACCTGGTGTCCTGGGACCATGGGTAGACCTGGTGTCGCGGGCCCCGGGGTAGACCTGGTGTCCCAGGACCATGGGTAGACCTGGTGTCCCAGGGCCCGGGGTAGACCTGGTGTCCCGTTCCCCGGGGTAGACCTGGTGTCCTGGGACCATGGGTAGACCTGGTGTCCCGGGCCCCGGGGTAGGCCCTGGGACACCAGGTCTACCCCGGGGAACGGGACAGCAGGTCTACCCCGAGTCCCGGGACAACAGGTCTACCCGGCGCTCGAGGACACCGGGTCTACCCCGGCGCCCGGGACACCAGGTCTACCCCGGTCCCTGGGACACCAGGTCTACCCGGCGCTCGAGGACACCAGGTCTACCCCGGAGCCCGGGACACCAGGTCTACCCCGGCCCCCGGGACACCAGGTCTACCCCCGAGCCCGGGACACCAGGTCTACCCCGGCCCCTGGGACACCAGGTCTACCCCGGCCCCTGGGACACCAGGTCTACCCCGGAGCCCGGGACACCAGGTCTACCCCGGCCCCTGGGACACCAGGTCTACCCCGGAGCCCGGGACACCAGGTCTACCCCGGTCCCCGGGACACCAGGTCTACCCAGCGCTCTAGGACAACAGGTCTACCCCGGCGCCCGGGACACCAGGTCTACCCAGGGCTCTAGGACAACAGGTCTACCCCGGCGCCCGGGATACCAGGTCTACCCAGGGCTCTAGGACAACAGGTCTACCCCGCTTCTGGCCCCTGGGACACCAGGTCTACCCCGTCTTGTGCCGAAGACACCAGGTCTACCCCGGAGCCCGGGACACCAGGTCTACCCCGGCGCCCGGGACACCAGGTCTACCCCGGAGCCCGGGACACCAGGTCTACCCCGGCCCCCGGGACACCAGGTCTACCCCGGAGCCCGGGACACCAGGTCTACCCCGGCGCCCGGGACACCAGGTCTACCCCGTCTTGTGCCGAAGACACCAGGTCTACCCCGGAGCCCGGGACACCAGGTCTACCCCGGCGCCCGGGACACCAGGTCTACCCCGGAGCCCCGGACACCAGGTCTACCCCGGCCCCCGGGACACCAGGTCTACCCCGGAGCCCGGGACACCAGGTCTACCCCGGCGCCCGGGACACCAGGTCTACCCCGGAGCCCCGGACACCAGGTCTACCCCGGCCCCCGGGACACCAGGTCTACCCCGGAGCCCCGGACACCAGGTCTACCCCGGCCCCCGGGACACCAGGTCTACCCCGGAGACCCGGACACCAGGTCTACCCCGGCGCCCGGGACACCAGGTCTACCCCGGCGCCCGGGACACCAGGTCTACCCCGGAGCCCCGGACACCAGGTCTACCCCGGAGCCCGGGACACCAGGTCTACCCCGGAGACCCGGACACCAGGTCTACCCCGGCGCCCGGGACACCAGGTCTACCCCGGAGCCCCGGACACCAGGTCTACCCCGGCCCCCGGGACACCAGGTCTACCCCGGAGACCCGGACACCAGGTCTACCCCGGCGCCCGGGACACCAGGTCTACCCCGGAGCCCGGGACACCAGGTCTACCCCGGCGCCCGGGACACCAGGTCTACCCCGGAGCCCCGGACACCAGGTCTACCCCGGCCCCCGGGACACCAGGTCTACCCCGGAGACCCGGACACCAGGTCTACCCCGGCCCCCGGGACACCAGGTCTACCCCGGGCTCTAGGACAACAGGTCTACCCCGCTTCTGGCCGGAGACACCAGGTCTACCCCGTCTTGTGCCGCAGACACCAGGTCTACCCCGTCTCGGGCCGGGGACACCAGGTCTACCCCGTCTCTGGCCGCGGACAGCCGGTCTACCCCGTCTCGGTCCGGGGACACCAGGTCTGCTGGCTCTCGGGCCGGGGACACCAGGTCTTCTCCGGATCTGGCGGGACACCAGGTCTACCCCGGTCCCTGGGACACCAGGTCTACCCCGGCGCCCGGGACACCAGGTCTACCCCGGAGCCCGGGACACCAGGTCTACCCCGGCGCCCGGGACACCAGGTCTACCCCGGAGCCCGGGACACCAGGTCTACCCCGGCGCCCGGGACACCAGGTCTACCCCGGAGCCCGGGACACCAGGTCTACCCCGGCGCCCGGGACACCAGGTCTACCCCGGAGCCCCGGACACCAGGTCTACCCCGGCGCCCGGGACACCAGGTCTACCCCGGAGACCCGGACACCAGGTCTACCCCGGCGCCCGGGACACCAGGTCTACCCCGGAGCCCCGGACACCAGGTCTACCCCGGCCCCCGGGACACCAGGTCTACCCCGGCGCCCGGGACACCAGGTCTACCCCGGAGCCCGGGACACCAGGTCTACCCCGGCGCCCGGGACACCAGGTCTACCCCGGAGCCCCGGACACCAGGTCTACCCCGGCCCCCGGGACACCAGGTCTACCCCGGAGACCCGGACACCAGGTCTACCCCGGCCCCCGGGACACCAGGTCTACCCCGGGCTCTAGGACAACAGGTCTACCCCGCTTCTGGCCGGAGACACCAGGTCTACCCCGTCTTGTGCCGCAGACACCAGGTCTACCCCGTCTCGGGCCGGGGACACCAGGTCTACCCCGTCTCTGGCCGCGGACAGCCGGTCTACCCCGTCTCGGTCCGGGGACACCAGGTCTGCTGGCTCTCGGGCCGGGGACACCAGGTCTTCTCCGGATCTGGCGGGACACCAGGTCTACCCCGGTCCCTGGGACACCAGGTCTACCCCGGCGCCCGGGACACCAGGTCTACCCCGGAGCCCGGGACACCAGGTCTACCCCGGCGCCCGGGACACCAGGTCTACCCCGGAGCCCGGGACACCAGGTCTACCCCGGCGCCCGGGACACCAGGTCTACCCCGGAGCCCGGGACACCAGGTCTACCCCGGCGCCCGGGACACCAGGTCTACCCCGGAGACCCGGACACCAGGTCTACCCCGGCCCCCGGGACACCAGGTCTACCCCGGAGACCCGGACACCAGGTCTACCCCGGCGCCCGGGACACCAGGTCTACCCCGGCGCCCGGGACACCAGGTCTACCCCGGAGCCCCGGACACCAGGTCTACCCCGGCCCCCGGGACACCAGGTCTACCCCGGAGACCCGGACACCAGGTCTACCCCGGCCCCCGGGACACCAGGTCTACCCCGGAGCCCGGGACACCAGGTCTACCCCGGCCCCTGGGACACCAGGTCTACCCCGGCCCCTGGGACACCAGGTCTACCTCGCGCCGGCGGGACTTAGTCAAATAGCGGCGGGTGCCGGGTAGACCTGTTGTCTCGGCCGGCTGCGGAAGTTCACCAAGGGGTCGCTGTTGTCGGCTGCCTCCGGCTACCTCATCGTAGGCTGCGGCCTGAGGCGGCGCCCCTTCCCGGTCGATCTCCCTCGGTCCTCTTGGAGGCCTCGGCGGCTTGGGACTTATCTGCCCGTATTATGGGAGCGAGGTGACGGGCCGCATCCCCGTAGGTTGGCTGAGGCTGTGCCTACGTTTCAGGCGGAGAGGAGCAGCCGCACTCAGGTGGCCGGCAAAGGGAAAAAGCCAGTGTTCCGCCTAGCCGGGGCGAGTCTCCTTGTGGCTCGGCTCCGGCTCCCGTCCCTCCCGGGGAAGTTGGCACAGTGAGAGCGAGGCCGAGAGAGAAGGGCTGAGAAAAGACGGACCGGATCCCCCCGAGAGACCGAGAGAGAAGGGCTGCGAGCGGAGGGGCCGGTTCCCCCGGGAGGCCGAGAGATAGAGAGAAGGGGCCGGATTCCCCCCGGGATGCCGAGAGAGAAGGGCTGCCGAGCGGAGGGGCCGGATTCCCCCCGGGATGCCGAGAGAGAAGGGCTGCCGAGCGGAGGGGGCCGGTTTCCCCCGGGATGCCGAGAGAGAAGGGCTGCCAGCGGGGAGGGGCCGGTTTCCCCCGGGATGCCGAGAGAGAAGGGCTGCCGAGCGGAGGGGCCGGATCTCCCCCCGGGATGCCGAGAGAGAAGGGCTGCCGAGCGGAGGGGCCGGATCTCCCCCCGGGATGCCGAGAGAGAAGGGCTGCCGAGCGGAGGGGCCGGATCTCCCCCCGGGATGCCGAGAGAGAAGGGCTGCCGAGCGGAGGGGCCGGATCTCCCCCCGGGATGCCGAGAGAGAAGGGCTGCCGAGCGGAGGGGCCGGATCTCCCCCCGGGATGCCGAGAGAGAAGGGCTGCCGAGCGGAGGGGCCGGTTTCCCCCCGGGATGCCGAGAGAGAAGGGCTGCCGAGCGGAGGGGCCGGATCTCCCCCCGGGATGCCGAGAGAGAAGGGCTGCCGAGCGGAGGGGCCGGATCCCCCCGGGATGCCGAGAGAGAAGGGCTGTGAAAGGCGATTCGAGAGAGCCGCTTGGCGGGCGAGGCGGCGGCGCCTCGTCCCTTTTGTGCCTGGCCTTAAGCCGGGGCCCACTCGGCGGGCACTGTTTCGGGCCGTCCGCCCGCCCGGTGAAGCTGCGGAGCCGGGGTCGGGGCGCCCCGTCCCCGGGCCGCCTCGTTGAAGCCGTCCCCCTTCCTCGGCCTTAAGCCGGGGACCCGCGTTGGCGGGCGGAGTTTTTCGGAGTTGACGGACCCGGCACCCGACAGAGAGAGAGAGAGAGAGAGAGATTCCGAGAGCCCCCCGGACCTTTCCCGGGCGAGGCGGCGGCGCCTCGTCCACCTCGGTCGTGGGCGCATCGACCGAGCCCCTTGGGCCGGGCGGGCTGGGTTGCCACGCGGGTCCGCGTTTTTTCTTTTTTTTCCGCGGTTTAGGCGCGCCGGTGCGCGGGCAGAGAGTGGGGGCGCCCGCCCGGCCTCCGCGGATTTTTCTCTGGCGGCCTTAAGCCGCGGCACCGAGGAGCCGTTGCGACGAAGGCGCGCGCGGGCCACGTCGGCGAGAGAGAAGGGAGCGAGCGGGATGTCTGGGGCTCCGTGGGGGAGTGAGACTCGTAACTCGCCCCCGCGGGTGCCTCCGGCGTCCCGGGCCCGCGGCCCCCGTGGCTAGCACGGGTCGCTGCGAACGCCGCCTCCATGTGCCTTTTTGTCGTGCCGTTCCTCCGGCTATTTTTTTTCCGGAAAGGGAAAGCCGGCCGCCGGCGGCGCGCGGTCCGGTGGCACGTATTTCTCGCACGCTCGGCCGGGTTCCCCGGGCCGGAAGGGGAAGCCGAGTCCCCCCGGCCTGGCGGGCCAGCCCAGTCCCAGTCCTGCCGTTGCCTAGCCGAGAAGGGAATCCGTTGGCGCCCGCGGGCGGGCGGGCGGGTGGCGGCACCCCCCGCGCTCCTCCTCTGCCGCGAGCGCTCCGCAGGCGGGGCTGGGCGGCCGTCGCCCCGTTGTCCCAGGACCGTGGCCGTGGGGGGGCCGTCGTCGTCGCCGTCGTCGGCGCGGCTCCTTCCTCGGCCGCACTCGATCGATGAGGCTTTTCGGGTGGCGTCGGAGAGGGCCCCCGGCCGGCCGGCTCTCCTTCCGGGGCTTCTCTGTCGCGGGGAAGTCACGGCGGGGGTGTCCGCTGCTCGGGCAGGGCGGTCTCCTTTTCCAGTTCGCTTCCCGTCGCAGGCGAGGTGTCGCCCCTCCCGCTGCCGGGGAGGGCGGCTTTACCGACCCCAGCTGTGTGACGGCCGCGTGGCCCCGCTAGCCTACAGGTGTCCTTCGAAAACCACGCGAGGTGCCGGTGCCGGCCCCGGTCCGGGTTAGCGCCCCGTGGGTGCCGGCCGCGAGCAGCGCCGGGCGGCGGTGCGGTTGGAGCTGAGCCGCGGGTCATGGATGGCGAGAGAGAAGAGAGGGCGAAAACGACCCGAGAACCGATGGGGCGCGGACGGGGGAGCAGAGCCCGATCC
>NW_027428355.1:55000-65000 GCF_047830755.1 Zonotrichia albicollis | reverse complement strand
GACCTGGTGTCCGAGGGCCCCGGGGTAGACCGGGTGTCGCGGGCCCCGGGGTAGACCTGGTTTCCCTAACCCTAACCCTAACCCTAACCCCAACCCCAACCCCAACCCCAACCCTAACCCCTACCCCAACCCCAACCCCAACCCCAACCCCAACCCTTACCCTAACCCTAACCCTTACCCCAACCCTTACCCTAACCCTAACCCTAACCCCCGGGTAGACCTGGTGACCGAGGGCCCCGGGGTAGACCCGGTGTCGCGGGCCCCGGGGTAGACCTGGTTTCCCTAACCCTAACCCCAACCCCAACCCCAACCCCAACCCTAACCCTAACCCTAACCCCAACCCCAACCCCAACCCACACCCTAACCCTAACCCTAACCCCGAGGTAGACCTGGTGTCCCAGGGCCCGGGGTAGACCTGGTGTCAGAGGGCCCCGGGGTAGACCTGGTGTCCCAGGGCCCGGGGTAGACCTGGTGTCCCGTTCCCCGGGGTAGACCTGGTGTCAGAGGGCCCCGGGGTAGACCTGTTGTCCCAGGGCACGGGGTAGACCTGGTGTCCCGGGCGCCAGGGTAGACCTGGTGTCCGAGGGCCCTGGGTAGACCTGGTGTCCCAGGGCCCGGGGTAGACCTGGTGTCCCGGGGCCCGGGGTAGACCTGGTGTCCCAGGGCCCGGGGTAGACCTGGTGTCCCGTTCCCCGGGGTAGACCTGGTGTCCTGGGACCATGGGTAGACCTGGTGTCCCGTTCCCCGGGGTAGACCTGGTGTCCCGTTCCCCGGGGTAGACCTGGTGTCCCGGGCCCCGGGGTAGACCTGGTGTCCCGTTCCCCGGGGTAGACCTGGTGTCAGAGGGCCCCGGGGTAGACCTGTTGTCCCAGGGCCCGGGGTAGACCTGGTGTCCCGTTCCCCGGGGTAGACCTGGTGTCCCGGGCCCCGGGGTAGACCTGGTGTCCCGTTCCCCGGGGTAGACCTGGTGTCAGAGGGCCCCGGGGTAGACCTGTTGTCCCAGGGCCCGGGGTAGACCTGGTGTCCCGTTCCCCGGGGTAGACCTGGTGTCCGAGGGCCCTGGGTAGACCTGGTGTCCCAGGGCCCGGGGTAGACCTGGTGTCCCGTTCCCCGGGGTAGACCTGGTGTCCGAGGGCCCTGGGTAGACCTGGTGTCGCGGGCCCCGGGGTAGACCTGTTGTCCTAGAGCACTGGGTAGACCAGGTGTCGCGGGCCCCGGGGTAGACCTGGTGTCCCAGGGCCCGGGGTAGACCTGGTGTCCCGTTCCCCGGGGTAGACCTGGTGTCCTGGGACCATGGGTAGACCTGGTGTCGCGGGCCCCGGGGTAGACCTGTTGTCCCAGGGCCCGGGGTAGACCTGGTGTCCCGGGCGCCAGGGTAGACCTGGTTTCCGAGGGCCCTGGGTAGACCTGGTGTCCCGTTCCCCGGGGTAGACCTGGTGTCCTGGGACCATGGGTAGACCTGGTGTCCCGTTCCCCGGGGTAGACCTGGTGTCCCGGGGCCCGGGGTAGACCTGGTGTCCCGGGCCCCGGGGTAGACCTGGTGTCCCGTTCCCCGGGGTAGACCTGGTGTCAGAGGGCCCCGGGGTAGACCTGTTGTCCCAGGGCCCGGGGTAGACCTGGTGTCCCGTTCCCCGGGGTAGACCTGGTGTCCGAGGGCCCTGGGTAGACCTGGTGTCCCGTTCCCCGGGGTAGACCTGGTGTCCCGTTCCCCGGGGTAGACCTGGTGTCAGAGGGCCCCGGGGTAGACCTGTTGTCCCAGGGCACGGGGTAGACCTGGTGTCCCGGGCGCCAGGGTAGACCTGGTGTCCGAGGGCCCTGGGTAGACCTGGTGTCCGAGGGCCCTGGGTAGACCTGGTGTCCCAGGGCCCGGGGTAGACCTGGTGTCCCGGGGCCCGGGGTAGACCTGGTGTCCCAGGGCCCGGGGTAGACCTGGTGTCCCGTTCCCCGGGGTAGACCTGGTGTCCTGGGACCATGGGTAGACCTGGTGTCCCGTTCCCCGGGGTAGACCTGGTGTCCCGTTCCCCGGGGTAGACCTGGTGTCCCGGGCCCCGGGGTAGACCTGGTGTCCCGTTCCCCGGGGTAGACCTGGTGTCAGAGGGCCCCGGGGTAGACCTGTTGTCCCAGGGCCCGGGGTAGACCTGGTGTCCCGTTCCCCGGGGTAGACCTGGTGTCCGAGGGCCCTGGGTAGACCTGGTGTCCCGTTCCCCGGGGTAGACCTGGCGTCCCGGGCCCCGGGGTAGACCTGGTGTCCCGTTCCCCGGGGTAGACCTGGTGTCAGAGGGCCCCGGGGTAGACCTGTTGTCCCAGGGCCCGGGGTAGACCTGGTGTCCCGTTCCCCGGGGTAGACCTGGTGTCCGAGGGCCCTGGGTAGACCTGGTGTCCCAGGGCCCGGGGTAGACCTGGTGTCCCGTTCCCCGGGGTAGACCTGGTGTCCGAGGGCCCTGGGTAGACCTGGTGTCGCGGGCCCCGGGGTAGACCTGTTGTCCTAGAGCACTGGGTAGACCAGGTGTCGCGGGCCCCGGGGTAGACCTGGTGTCCCAGGGCCCGGGGTAGACCTGGTGTCCCGTTCCCCGGGGTAGACCTGGTGTCCTGGGACCATGGGTAGACCTGGTGTCGCGGGCCCCGGGGTAGACCTGGTGTCCCAGGACCATGGGTAGACCTGGTGTCCGAGGGCCCCGGGGTAGACCGGGTGTCGCGGGCCCCGGGGTAGACCTGGTTTCCCTAACCCTAACCCTAACCCTAACCCCAACCCCAACCCCAACCCCAACCCTAACCCCTACCCCAACCCCAACCCCAACCCCAACCCCAACCCTTACCCTAACCCTAACCCTTACCCCAACCCTTACCCTAACCCTAACCCTAACCCCCGGGTAGACCTGGTGACCGAGGGCCCCGGGGTAGACCCGGTGTCGCGGGCCCCGGGGTAGACCTGGTTTCCCTAACCCTAACCCCAACCCCAACCCCAACCCCAACCCTAACCCTAACCCTAACCCCAACCCCAACCCCAACCCACACCCTAACCCTAACCCTAACCCCGAGGTAGACCTGGTGTCCCAGGGCCCGGGGTAGACCTGGTGTCAGAGGGCCCCGGGGTAGACCTGGTGTCCCAGGGCCCGGGGTAGACCTGGTGTCCCGTTCCCCGGGGTAGACCTGGTGTCAGAGGGCCCCGGGGTAGACCTGTTGTCCCAGGGCACGGGGTAGACCTGGTGTCCCGGGCGCCAGGGTAGACCTGGTGTCCGAGGGCCCTGGGTAGACCTGGTGTCCCAGGGCCCGGGGTAGACCTGGTGTCCCGGGGCCCGGGGTAGACCTGGTGTCCCAGGGCCCGGGGTAGACCTGGTGTCCCGTTCCCCGGGGTAGACCTGGTGTCCTGGGACCATGGGTAGACCTGGTGTCCCGTTCCCCGGGGTAGACCTGGTGTCCCGTTCCCCGGGGTAGACCTGGTGTCCCGGGCCCCGGGGTAGACCTGGTGTCCCGTTCCCCGGGGTAGACCTGGTGTCAGAGGGCCCCGGGGTAGACCTGTTGTCCCAGGGCCCGGGGTAGACCTGGTGTCCCGTTCCCCGGGGTAGACCTGGTGTCCCGGGCCCCGGGGTAGACCTGGTGTCCCGTTCCCCGGGGTAGACCTGGTGTCAGAGGGCCCCGGGGTAGACCTGTTGTCCCAGGGCCCGGGGTAGACCTGGTGTCCCGTTCCCCGGGGTAGACCTGGTGTCCGAGGGCCCTGGGTAGACCTGGTGTCCCAGGGCCCGGGGTAGACCTGGTGTCCCGTTCCCCGGGGTAGACCTGGTGTCCGAGGGCCCTGGGTAGACCTGGTGTCGCGGGCCCCGGGGTAGACCTGTTGTCCTAGAGCACTGGGTAGACCAGGTGTCGCGGGCCCCGGGGTAGACCTGGTGTCCCAGGGCCCGGGGTAGACCTGGTGTCCCGTTCCCCGGGGTAGACCTGGTGTCCTGGGACCATGGGTAGACCTGGTGTCGCGGGCCCCGGGGTAGACCTGTTGTCCCAGGGCCCGGGGTAGACCTGGTGTCCCGGGCGCCAGGGTAGACCTGGTTTCCGAGGGCCCTGGGTAGACCTGGTGTCCCGTTCCCCGGGGTAGACCTGGTGTCCTGGGACCATGGGTAGACCTGGTGTCCCGTTCCCCGGGGTAGACCTGGTGTCCCGGGGCCCGGGGTAGACCTGGTGTCCCGGGCCCCGGGGTAGACCTGGTGTCCCGTTCCCCGGGGTAGACCTGGTGTCAGAGGGCCCCGGGGTAGACCTGTTGTCCCAGGGCCCGGGGTAGACCTGGTGTCCCGTTCCCCGGGGTAGACCTGGTGTCCGAGGGCCCTGGGTAGACCTGGTGTCCCGTTCCCCGGGGTAGACCTGGTGTCCCGTTCCCCGGGGTAGACCTGGTGTCAGAGGGCCCCGGGGTAGACCTGTTGTCCCAGGGCACGGGGTAGACCTGGTGTCCCGGGCGCCAGGGTAGACCTGGTGTCCGAGGGCCCTGGGTAGACCTGGTGTCCGAGGGCCCTGGGTAGACCTGGTGTCCCAGGGCCCGGGGTAGACCTGGTGTCCCGGGGCCCGGGGTAGACCTGGTGTCCCAGGGCCCGGGGTAGACCTGGTGTCCCGTTCCCCGGGGTAGACCTGGTGTCCTGGGACCATGGGTAGACCTGGTGTCCCGTTCCCCGGGGTAGACCTGGTGTCCCGTTCCCCGGGGTAGACCTGGTGTCCCGGGCCCCGGGGTAGACCTGGTGTCCCGTTCCCCGGGGTAGACCTGGTGTCAGAGGGCCCCGGGGTAGACCTGTTGTCCCAGGGCCCGGGGTAGACCTGGTGTCCCGTTCCCCGGGGTAGACCTGGTGTCCGAGGGCCCTGGGTAGACCTGGTGTCCCGTTCCCCGGGGTAGACCTGGCGTCCCGGGCCCCGGGGTAGACCTGGTGTCCCGTTCCCCGGGGTAGACCTGGTGTCAGAGGGCCCCGGGGTAGACCTGTTGTCCCAGGGCCCGGGGTAGACCTGGTGTCCCGTTCCCCGGGGTAGACCTGGTGTCCGAGGGCCCTGGGTAGACCTGGTGTCCCAGGGCCCGGGGTAGACCTGGTGTCCCGTTCCCCGGGGTAGACCTGGTGTCCGAGGGCCCTGGGTAGACCTGGTGTCGCGGGCCCCGGGGTAGACCTGTTGTCCTAGAGCACTGGGTAGACCAGGTGTCGCGGGCCCCGGGGTAGACCTGGTGTCCCAGGGCCCGGGGTAGACCTGGTGTCCCGTTCCCCGGGGTAGACCTGGTGTCCTGGGACCATGGGTAGACCTGGTGTCGCGGGCCCCGGGGTAGACCTGGTGTCCCAGGACCATGGGTAGACCTGGTGTCCCAGGGCCCGGGGTAGACCTGGTGTCCCGTTCCCCGGGGTAGACCTGGTGTCCTGGGACCATGGGTAGACCTGGTGTCCCGGGCCCCGGGGTAGGCCCTGGGACACCAGGTCTACCCCGGGGAACGGGACAGCAGGTCTACCCCGAGTCCCGGGACAACAGGTCTACCCGGCGCTCGAGGACACCGGGTCTACCCCGGCGCCCGGGACACCAGGTCTACCCCGGTCCCTGGGACACCAGGTCTACCCGGCGCTCGAGGACACCAGGTCTACCCCGGAGCCCGGGACACCAGGTCTACCCCGGCCCCCGGGACACCAGGTCTACCCCCGAGCCCGGGACACCAGGTCTACCCCGGCCCCTGGGACACCAGGTCTACCCCGGCCCCTGGGACACCAGGTCTACCCCGGAGCCCGGGACACCAGGTCTACCCCGGCCCCTGGGACACCAGGTCTACCCCGGAGCCCGGGACACCAGGTCTACCCCGGTCCCCGGGACACCAGGTCTACCCAGCGCTCTAGGACAACAGGTCTACCCCGGCGCCCGGGACACCAGGTCTACCCAGGGCTCTAGGACAACAGGTCTACCCCGGCGCCCGGGATACCAGGTCTACCCAGGGCTCTAGGACAACAGGTCTACCCCGCTTCTGGCCCCTGGGACACCAGGTCTACCCCGTCTTGTGCCGAAGACACCAGGTCTACCCCGGAGCCCGGGACACCAGGTCTACCCCGGCGCCCGGGACACCAGGTCTACCCCGGAGCCCGGGACACCAGGTCTACCCCGGCCCCCGGGACACCAGGTCTACCCCGGAGCCCGGGACACCAGGTCTACCCCGGCGCCCGGGACACCAGGTCTTCCCCGTCTTGTGCCGAAGACACCAGGTCTACCCCGGAGCCCGGGACACCAGGTCTACCCCGGCGCCCGGGACACCAGGTCTACCCCGGAGCCCCGGACACCAGGTCTACCCCGGCCCCCGGGACACCAGGTCTACCCCGGAGCCCGGGACACCAGGTCTACCCCGGCGCCCGGGACACCAGGTCTACCCCGGAGCCCCGGACACCAGGTCTACCCCGGCCCCCGGGACACCAGGTCTACCCCGGAGCCCCGGACACCAGGTCTACCCCGGCCCCCGGGACACCAGGTCTACCCCGGAGACCCGGACACCAGGTCTACCCCGGCGCCCGGGACACCAGGTCTACCCCGGCGCCCGGGACACCAGGTCTACCCCGGAGCCCCGGACACCAGGTCTACCCCGGCGCCCGGGACACCAGGTCTACCCCGGAGACCCGGACACCAGGTCTACCCCGGCGCCCGGGACACCAGGTCTACCCCGGAGCCCCGGACACCAGGTCTACCCCGGCCCCCGGGACACCAGGTCTACCCCGGAGACCCGGACACCAGGTCTACCCCGGAGCCCGGGACACCAGGTCTACCCCGGCGCCCGGGACACCAGGTCTACCCCGGAGCCCCGGACACCAGGTCTACCCCGGCCCCCGGGACACCAGGTCTACCCCGGAGACCCGGACACCAGGTCTACCCCGGCCCCCGGGACACCAGGTCTACCCCGGGCTCTAGGACAACAGGTCTACCCCGCTTCTGGCCGGAGACACCAGGTCTACCCCGTCTTGTGCCGCAGACACCAGGTCTACCCCGTCTCGGGCCGGGGACACCAGGTCTACCCCGTCTCTGGCCGCGGACAGCCGGTCTACCCCGTCTCGGTCCGGGGACACCAGGTCTGCTGGCTCTCGGGCCGGGGACACCAGGTCTTCTCCGGATCTGGCGGGACACCAGGTCTACCCCGGTCCCTGGGACACCAGGTCTACCCCGGCGCCCGGGACACCAGGTCTACCCCGGAGCCCGGGACACCAGGTCTACCCCGGCGCCCGGGACACCAGGTCTACCCCGGAGCCCGGGACACCAGGTCTACCCCGGCGCCCGGGACACCAGGTCTACCCCGGAGCCCGGGACACCAGGTCTACCCCGGCGCCCGGGACACCAGGTCTACCCCGGAGCCCCGGACACCAGGTCTACCCCGGCGCCCGGGACACCAGGTCTACCCCGGAGACCCGGACACCAGGTCTACCCCGGCCCCCGGGACACCAGGTCTACCCCGGCGCCCGGGACACCAGGTCTACCCCGGAGCCCGGGACACCAGGTCTACCCCGGCGCCCGGGACACCAGGTCTACCCCGGAGCCCCGGACACCAGGTCTACCCCGGCCCCCGGGACACCAGGTCTACCCCGGAGACCCGGACACCAGGTCTACCCCGGCCCCCGGGACACCAGGTCTACCCCGGGCTCTAGGACAACAGGTCTACCCCGCTTCTGGCCGGAGACACCAGGTCTACCCCGTCTTGTGCCGCAGACACCAGGTCTACCCCGTCTCGGGCCGGGGACACCAGGTCTACCCCGTCTCTGGCCGCGGACAGCCGGTCTACCCCGTCTCGGTCCGGGGACACCAGGTCTGCTGGCTCTCGGGCCGGGGACACCAGGTCTTCTCCGGATCTGGCGGGACACCAGGTCTACCCCGGTCCCTGGGACACCAGGTCTACCCCGGCGCCCGGGACACCAGGTCTACCCCGGAGCCCGGGACACCAGGTCTACCCCGGCGCCCGGGACACCAGGTCTACCCCGGAGCCCGGGACACCAGGTCTACCCCGGCGCCCGGGACACCAGGTCTACCCCGGCGCCCGGGACACCAGGTCTACCCCGGAGACCCGGACACCAGGTCTACCCCGGCCCCCGGGACACCAGGTCTACCCCGGAGACCCGGACACCAGGTCTACCCCGGCGCCCGGGACACCAGGTCTACCCCGGCGCCCGGGACACCAGGTCTACCCCGGAGCCCCGGACACCAGGTCTACCCCGGCCCCCGGGACACCAGGTCTACCCCGGAGACCCGGACACCAGGTCTACCCCGGCCCCCGGGACACCAGGTCTACCCCGGAGCCCGGGACACCAGGTCTACCCCGGCCCCTGGGACACCAGGTCTACCCCGGCCCCTGGGACACCAGGTCTACCTCGCGCCGGCGGGACTTAGTCAAATAGCGGCGGGTGCCGGGTAGACCTGTTGTCTCGGCCGGCTGCGGAAGTTCACCAAGGGGTCGCTGTTGTCGGCTGCCTCCGGCTACCTCATCGTAGGCTGCGGCCTGAGGCGGCGCCCCTTCCCGGTCGATCTCCCTCGGTCCTCTTGGAGGCCTCGGCGGCTTGGGACTTATCTGCCCGTATTATGGGAGCGAGGTGACGGGCCGCATCCCCGTAGGTTGGCTGAGGCTGTGCCTACGTTTCAGGCGGAGAGGAGCAGCCGCACTCAGGTGGCCGGCAAAGGGAAAAAGCCAGTGTTCCGCCTAGCCGGGGCGAGTCTCCTTGTGGCTCGGCTCCGGCTCCCGTCCCTCCCGGGGAAGTTGGCACAGTGAGAGCGAGGCCGAGAGAGAAGGGCTGAGAAAAGACGGACCGGATCCCCCCGAGAGACCGAGAGAGAAGGGCTGCGAGCGGAGGGGCCGGTTCCCCCGGGAGGCCGAGAGATAGAGAGAAGGGGCCGGATTCCCCCCGGGATGCCGAGAGAGAAGGGCTGCCGAGCGGAGGGGCCGGATTCCCCCCGGGATGCCGAGAGAGAAGGGCTGCCGAGCGGAGGGGGCCGGTTTCCCCCGGGATGCCGAGAGAGAAGGGCTGCCAGCGGGGAGGGGCCGGTTTCCCCCGGGATGCCGAGAGAGAAGGGCTGCCGAGCGGAGGGGCCGGATCTCCCCCCGGGATGCCGAGAGAGAAGGGCTGCCGAGCGGAGGGGCCGGATCTCCCCCCGGGATGCCGAGAGAGAAGGGCTGCCGAGCGGAGGGGCCGGATCTCCCCCCGGGATGCCGAGAGAGAAGGGCTGCCGAGCGGAGGGGCCGGATCTCCCCCCGGGATGCCGAGAGAGAAGGGCTGCCGAGCGGAGGGGCCGGATCTCCCCCCGGGATGCCGAGAGAGAAGGGCTGCCGAGCGGAGGGGCCGGTTTCCCCCCGGGATGCCGAGAGAGAAGGGCTGCCGAGCGGAGGGGCCGGATCTCCCCCCGGGATGCCGAGAGAGAAGGGCTGCCGAGCGGAGGGGCCGGATCCCCCCGGGATGCCGAGAGAGAAGGGCTGTGAAAGGCGATTCGAGAGAGCCGCTTGGCGGGCGAGGCGGCGGCGCCTCGTCCCTTTTGTGCCTGGCCTTAAGCCGGGGCCCACTCGGCGGGCACTGTTTCGGGCCGTCCGCCCGCCCGGTGAAGCTGCGGAGCCGGGGTCGGGGCGCCCCGTCCCCGGGCCGCCTCGTTGAAGCCGTCCCCCTTCCTCGGCCTTAAGCCGGGGACCCGCGTTGGCGGGCGGAGTTTTTCGGAGTTGACGGACCCGGCACCCGACAGAGAGAGAGAGAGAGAGAGAGATTCCGAGAGCCCCCCGGACCTTTCCCGGGCGAGGCGGCGGCGCCTCGTCCACCTCGGTCGTGGGCGCATCGACCGAGCCCCTTGGGCCGGGCGGGCTGGGTTGCCACGCGGGTCCGCGTTTTTTCTTTTTTTTCCGCGGTTTAGGCGCGCCGGTGCGCGGGCAGAGAGTGGGGGCGCCCGCCCGGCCTCCGCGGATTTTTCTCTGGCGGCCTTAAGCCGCGGCACCGAGGAGCCGTTGCGACGAAGGCGCGCGCGGGCCACGTCGGCGAGAGAGAAGGGAGCGAGC
>NW_027428355.1:32500-40000 GCF_047830755.1 Zonotrichia albicollis | reverse complement strand
CTGGGTAGACCAGGTGTCGCGGGCCCCGGGGTAGACCTGGTGTCCCGTTCCCCGAGGTAGACCTGGTGTCGCGGGCCCCGGGGTAGACCTGGTGTCCGGGGACCATGGGTAGACCTGGTGTCCCGGGCCCCGGGGTAGACCTGGTGTCCCGTTCCCCGGGGTAGACCTGGTGTCAGAGGGCCCCGGGGTAGACCTGTTGTCCCAGGGCCCGGGGTAGACCTGGTGTCCCGGGCGCCAGGATAGACCTGGTGTCCGAGGGCCCTGGGTAGACCTGGTGTCCGAGGGCCCTGGGTAGACCTGGTGTCCCAGGGCCCGGGGTAGACCTGGTGTCCCGGGGCCCGGGGTAGACCTGGTGTCCCAGGGCCCGGGGTAGACCTGGTGTCCCGTTCCCCGGGGTAGACCTGGTGTCCTGGGACCATGGGTAGACCTGGTGTCCCGTTCCCCGGGGTAGACCTGGTGTCCCGTTCCCCGGGGTAGACCTGGTGTCCCGGGCCCCGGGGTAGACCTGGTGTCCCGTTCCCCGGGGTAGACCTGGTGTCAGAGGGCCCCGGGGTAGACCTGTTGTCCCAGGGCCCGGGGTAGACCTGGTGTCCCGTTCCCCGGGGTAGACCTGGTGTCCGAGGGCCCTGGGTAGACCTGGTGTCCCGTTCCCCGGGGTAGACCTGGTGTCCCGGGCCCCGGGGTAGACCTGGTGTCCCAGGGCCCGGGGTAGACCTGGTGTCCCGTTCCCCGGGGTAGACCTGGTGTCCTGGGACCATGGGTAGACCTGGTGTCCCGTTCCCCGGGGTAGTCCCGTTCCCCGGGGTAGACCTGGTGTCCCGGGCCCCGGGGTAGACCTGGTGTCCCGTTCCCCGGGGTAGACCTGGTGTCAGAGGGCCCCGGGGTAGACCTGTTGTCCCAGGGCCCGGGGTAGACCTGGTGTCCCGTTCCCCGGGGTAGACCTGGTGTCCGAGGGCCCTGGGTAGACCTGGTGTCCCGTTCCCCGGGGTAGACCTGGTGTCCCGGGCCCCGGGGTAGACCTGGTGTCCCGTTCCCCGGGGTAGACCTGGTGTCAGAGGGCCCCGGGGTAGACCTGGTGTCCCAGGGCCCGGGGTAGACCTGGTGTCCCGTTCCCCGGGGTAGACCTGGTGTCCCGAGGGCCCTGGGTAGACCTGGTGTCCCGTTCCCCGGGGTAGACCTGGTGTCCCGTTCCCCGGGGTAGACCTGGTGTCAGAGGGCCCCGGGGTAGACCTGTTGTCCCAGGGCCCGGGGTAGACCTGGTGTCCCGGGCGCCAGGGTAGACCTGGTGTCCGAGGGCCCTGGGTAGACCTGGTGTCCCAGGGCCCGGGGTAGACCTGGTGTCAGAGGGCCCCGGGGTAGACCTGGTGTCCCAGGGCCCGGGGTAGACCTGGTGTCCCGTTCCCCGGGGTAGACCTGGTGTCCGAGGGCCCTGGGTAGACCTGGTGTCCCAGGGCCCGGGGTAGACCTGGTGTCCCGGGGCCCGGGGTAGACCTGGTGTCCCGGGGCCCGGGGTAGACCTGGTGTCCGAGGGCCCTGGGTAGACCTGGTGTCGCGGGCCCCGGGGTAGACCTGGTTGTCCTAGAGCACTGGGTAGACCAGGTGTCGCGGGCCCCGGGGTAGACCTGGTGTCCCGTTCCCCGGGGTAGACCTGGTGTCAGAGGGCCCCGGGGTAGACCTGGTGTCCCAGGGCCCGGGGTAGACCTGGTGTCCCGTTCCCCGGGGTAGACCTGGTGTCCCGTTCCCCGGGGTAGACCTGGTGTCGCGGGCTCCGGGGTAGACCTGGTGTCCCAGGGCCCGGGGTAGACCTGGTGTCCCGTTCCCCGGGGTAGACCTGGTGTCCGAGGGCCCTGGGTAGACCTGGTGTCCCAGGGCCCGGGGTAGACCTGGTGTCCCGTTCCCCGGGGTAGACCTGGTGTCCCAGGGCCCTGGGTAGACCTGGTGTCGCGGGCCCCGGGGTAGACCTGTTGTCCTAGAGCACTGGGTAGACCAGGTGTCCCGGGCCCCGGGGTAGACCTGGTGTCCCAGGGCCCGGGGTAGACCTGGTGTCCCGTTCCCCGGGGTAGACCTGGTGTCCTGGGACCATGGGTAGACCTGGTGTCGCGGGCCCCGGGGTAGACCTGGTGTCCCAGGACCATGGGTAGACCTGGTGTCCCAGGGCCCGGGGTAGACCTGGTGTCCCGTTCCCCGGGGTAGACCTGGTGTCCTGGGACCATGGGTAGACCTGGTGTCCCGGGCCCCGGGGTAGGCCCTGGGACACCAGGTCTACCCCGGAGCCCGGGACACCAGGTCTACCCCGGTCCCTGGGACACCAGGTCTACCCGGCGCTCGAGGACACCAGGTCTACCCCGGAGCCCGGGACACCAGGTCTACCCCGGCCCCCGGGACACCAGGTCTACCCCCGAGCCCGGGACACCAGGTCTACCCCGGCCCCTGGGACACCAGGTCTACCCCGGCCCCTGGGACACCAGGTCTACCCCGGCCCCCGGGACACCAGGTCTACCCCGGCCCCTGGGACACCAGGTCTACCCCGGCGCCTGGGACACCAGGTCTACCCCGGAGCCCGGGACACCAGGTCTACCCCGGCGCCCGGGACACCAGGTCTACCCAGGGCTCTAGGACAACAGGTCTACCTCGGCGCCCGGGATACCAGGTCTACCCAGGGCTCTAGGACAACAGGTCTACCCCGCTTCTGGCCCCTGGGACACCAGGTCTACCCCGTCTTGTGCCGAAGACACCAGGTCTACCCCGGAGCCCGGGACACCAGGTCTACCCCGGCGCCCGGGACACCAGGTCTACCCCGGAGCCCGGGACACCAGGTCTACCCCGGCCCCCGGGACACCAGGTCTACCCCGGAGCCCGGGACACCAGGTCTACCCCGGCCCCCGGGACACCAGGTCTACCCCGGAGCCCGGGACACCAGGTCTACCCCGGCCCCTGGGACACCAGGTCTACCCCGGCCATCGGGACACCAGGTCTACCCCGGCGCCCGGGACACCAGGTCTACCCCGGAGCCCGGGACACCAGGTCTACCCCGGCGCCTGGGACACCAGGTCTACCCCGGAGCCCCGGACACCAGGTCTACCCCGGCCCCCGGGACACCAGGTCTACCCCGGGCTCTAGGACAACAGGTCTACCCCGCTTCTGGCCGGAGACACCAGGTCTACCCCGTCTCGGGCCGGGGACACCAGGTCTACCCCGTCTCTGGCCGCGGACAGCCGGTCTACCCCGTCTCGGTCCGGGGACACCAGGTCTGCTGGCTCTCGGGCCGGGGACACCAGGTCTTCTCCGGATCTGGCGGGACACCAGGTCTACCCCGGTCCCTGGGACACCAGGTCTACCCCGGCGCCCGGGACACCAGGTCTACCCCGGAGCCCGGGACACCAGGTCTACCCCGGCGCCCGGGACACCAGGTCTACCCCGGAGCCCGGGACACCAGGTCTACCCCGGCGCCCGGGACACCAGGTCTACCCCGGCCCCCGGGACACCAGGTCTACCCCGGAGCCCGGGACACCAGGTCTACCCCCGGCCCCTGGGACACCAGGTCTACCCCGGCCATCGGGACACCAGGTCTACCCCGGCGCCCGGGACACCAGGTCTACCCCGGAGCCCCGGACACCAGGTCTACCCCGGCCCCCGGGACACCAGGTCTACCCCGGGCTCTAGGACAACAGGTCTACCCCGCTTCTGGCCGGAGACACCAGGTCTACCCCGTCTTGTGCCGCAGACACCAGGTCTACCCCGTCTCGGGCCGGGGAAACCAGGTCTACCCCGTCTCTGGCCGCGGACAGCCGGTCTACCCCGTCTCGGTCCGGGGACACCAGGTCTGCTGGCTCTCGGGCCGGGGACACCAGGTCTTCTCCGGATCTGGCGGGACACCAGGTCTACCCCGGTCCCTGGGACACCAGGTCTACCCCGGCGCCCGGGACACCAGGTCTACCCCGGAGCCCGGGACACCAGGTCTACCCCGGCGCCCGGGACACCAGGTCTACCCCGGAGCCCGGGACACCAGGTCTACCCCGGCGCCCGGGACACCAGGTCTACCCCGGAGCCCCGGACACCAGGTCTACCCCGGCCCCCGGGACACCAGGTCTACCCCGGAGACCCGGACACCAGGTCTACCCCGGCCCCCGGGACACCAGGTCTACCCCGGCGCCCGGGACACCAGGTCTACCCCGGAGCCCGGGACACCAGGTCTACCCCGGCGCCCGGGACACCAGGTCTACCCCGGAGCCCCGGACACCAGGTCTACCCCGGCCCCCGGGACACCAGGTCTACCCCGGAGCCCGGGACACCAGGTCTACCCCGGAGCCCCGGACACCAGGTCTACCCCGGCCCCCGGGACACCAGGTCTACCCCGGCGCCCGGGACACCAGGTCTACCCCGGAGCCCGGGACACCAGGTCTACCCCGGCGCCCGGGACACCAGGTCTACCCCGGAGCCCGGGACACCAGGTCTACCCCGGCGCCCGGGACACCAGGTCTACCCCGGAGCCCCGGACACCAGGTCTACCCCGGCCCCCGGGACACCAGGTCTACCCCGGAGACCCGGACACCAGGTCTACCCCGGCCCCCGGGACACCAGGTCTACCCCGGCGCCCGGGACACCAGGTCTACCCCGGAGCCCGGGACACCAGGTCTACCCCGGCGCCCGGGACACCAGGTCTACCCCGGAGCCCCGGACACCAGGTCTACCCCGGCCCCCGGGACACCAGGTCTACCCCGGGCTCTAGGACAACAGGTCTACCCCGCTTCTGGCCGGAGACACCAGGTCTACCCCGTCTTGTGCCGCAGACACCAGGTCTACCCCGTCTCGGGCCGGGGACACCAGGTCTACCCCGTCTCTGGCCGCGGACAGCCGGTCTACCCCGTCTCGGTCCGGGGACACCAGGTCTGCTGGCTCTCGGGCCGGGGACACCAGGTCTTCTCCGGATCTGGCGGGACACCAGGTCTACCCCGGTCCCTGGGACACCAGGTCTACCCCGGCGCCCGGGACACCAGGTCTACCCCGGAGCCCGGGACACCAGGTCTACCCCGGCGCCCGGGACACCAGGTCTACCCCGGAGCCCGGGACACCAGGTCTACCCCGGCGCCCGGGACACCAGGTCTACCCCGGAGCCCCGGACACCAGGTCTACCCCGGCCCCCGGGACACCAGGTCTACCCCGGAGACCCGGACACCAGGTCTACCCCGGCCCCCGGGACACCAGGTCTACCCCGGCGCCCGGGACACCAGGTCTACCCCGGAGCCCGGGACACCAGGTCTACCCCGGCGCCCGGGACACCAGGTCTACCCCGGAGCCCCGGACACCAGGTCTACCCCGGCCCCCGGGACACCAGGTCTACCCCGGAGCCCGGGACACCAGGTCTACCCCGGCCCCTGGGACACCAGGTCTACCTCGCGCCGGCGGGACTTAGTCAAATAGCGGCGGGTGCCGGGTAGACCTGTTGTCTCGGCCGGCTGCGGAAGTTCACCAAGGGGTCGCTGTTGTCGGCTGCCTCCGGCTGCCTCATCGTAGGCTGCGGCCTGAGGCGGCGCCCCTTCCCGGTCGATCTCCATCGGTCCTCTTGGAGGCCTCGGCGGCTTGGGACTTATCTGCCCGTATTATGGGAGCGAGGTGACGGGCCGCATCCCCGTAGGTTGGCTGAGGCTGTGCCTACGTTTAAGGCGGAGAGGAGCAGCCGCACTCAGGTGGCCGGCAAAGGGAAAAAGCCAGTGTTCCGCCTAGCCGGGGCGAGTCTCCTTGTGGCTCGGCTCCGGCTCCCGTCCCTCCCGGGGAAGTTGGCACAGTGAGAGTGAGGCCGAGAGAGAAGGGCTGAGAAAAGACGGACCGGATCCCCCCGAGAGACCGAGAGAGAAGGGCTGCGAGCGGAGGGGCCGGTTCCCCCGGGAGGCCGAGAGAGAGAGAGAGAGAAGGGGCCGGATTCCCCCCGGGATGCCGAGAGAGAAGGGCTGCCGAGCGGAGGGGCCGGATTCCCCCCGGGATGCCGAGAGAGAAGGGCTGCCGAGCGGAGGGGCCCGGTTTCCCCCGGGATGCCGAGAGAGAAGGGCTGCCAGCGGGGAGGGGCCGGTTTCCCCCGGGATGCCGAGAGAGAAGGGCTGCCGAGCGGAGGGGCCGGATCTCCCCCCGGGATGCCGAGAGAGAAGGGCTGCCGAGCGGAGGGGCCGGATCTCCCCCCGGGATGCCGAGAGAGAAGGGCTGCCGAGCGGAGGGGCCGGATCTCCCCCCGGGATGCCGAGAGAGAAGGGCTGCCGAGCGGAGGGGCCGGTTTCCCCCCGGGATGCCGAGAGAGAAGGGCTGCCGAGCGGAGGGGCCGGATCTCCCCCCGGGATGCCGAGAGAGAAGGGCTGCCGAGTGGAGGGGCCGGATCTCCCCCCGGGATGCCGAGAGAGAAGGGCTGTGAAAGGCGATTCGAGAGAGCCGCTTGGCGGGCGAGGCGGCGGCGCCTCGTCCCTTTTGTGCCTGGCCTTAAGCCGGGGCCCACTCGGCGGGCACTGTTTTGGGCCGTCCGCCCGCCCGGTGAAGCTGCGGAGCCGGGGTCGGGGCGCCCCGTCCCCGGGCCGCCTCGTTGAAGCCGTCCCCCTTCCTCGGCCTTAAGCCGGGGACCCGCGTTGGCGGGCGGAGTTTTTCGGAGTTGACGGACCCGGCACCCGACAGAGAGAGAGAGAGAGAGAGAGAGAGTCCGAGAGCCCCCCGGACCTTTCCCGGGCGAGGCGGCGGCGCCTCGTCCACCTCGGTCGCGGGCGCATCGACCGAGCCCCTTGGGCCGGGCGGGCTGGGTTGCCACGCGGGTCCGCGTTTTTTCTTTTTTTTCCGCGGTTTAGGCGCGCCGGTGCGCGGGCAGAGAGTGGGGGCGCCCGCCCGGCCTCCGCGGATTTTTCTCTGGCGGCCTTAAGCCGCGGCACCGAGGAGCCGTTGCGACGAAGGCGCGCGCGGGCCACGTCGGCGAGAGAGAAGGGAGCGAGCGGGATGTCTGGGGCTCCGTGGGGGAGTGAGACTCGTAACTCGCCCCCGCGGGTGCCTCCGGCGTCCCGGGCCCGCGGCCCCCGTGGCTAGCACGGGTCGCTGCGAACGCCGCCTCCATGTGCCTTTTTGTCGTGCCGTTCCTCCGGCTATTTTTTTCCGGAAAGGGAAAGCCGGCCGCCGGCGGCGCGCGGTCCGGTGGCACGTATTTCTCGCACGCTCGGCCGGGTTCCCCGGGCCGGAAGGGGAAGCCGAGTCCCCCCGGCCTGGCGGGCCAGCCCAGTCCCAGTCCTGCCGTTGCCTAGCCGAGAAGGGAATCCGTTGGCGCCCGCGGGCGGGCGGGCGGGTGGCGGCACCCCCCACGCTCCTCCTCTGCCGCGAGCGCTCCGCAGGCGGGGCTGGGCGGCCGTCGCCCCGTTGTCCCAGGACCGTGGCCGTGGGGGGGCCGTCGTCGTCGCCGTCGTCGGCGCGGCTCCTTCCTCGGCCGCACTCGATCGATGAGGCTTTTCGGGTGGCGTCGGAGAGGGCCCCCGGCCGGCC
>NW_027428355.1:12500-20000 GCF_047830755.1 Zonotrichia albicollis | reverse complement strand
CCGGACTTAGGCTACGGCAGCCCGGGGCTCGGGGTAGACCTGGTGTCCGCCGCCGGACTTAGGCTACGGCAGCCCGGGGCTCGGGGTAGACCTGGTGTCCGCCGCCGGACTTAGGCTACGGCAGCCCGGGGCTCGGGGTAGACCTGGTGTCCGCCGCCGGACTTAGGCTACGGCAGCCCGGGGCTCGGGGTAGACCTGGTGTCCGCCGCCGGACTTAGGCTACGGCAGCCCAGGCCCCGGGGTAGACCTATTGTCCCAGGGCCCGGGGTAGACCTGGTGTCCCTAACCCTAAACCTAACCCTAACCCTAACCCCAACCCCAACCCCAACCCACACCCTAACCCTAACCCTAACCCTAACCCCAACCCCAACCCCAACCCCAACCCTAACCCTAACCCTACCCCTTACCCCAACCCTAACCCTAACCCTTACCCCAACCCCAACCCCAACCCTTACCCTAACCCTAACCCTAACCCTAACCCTAACCCTAACCCTTACCCCAACCCCAACCCTTACCCTAACCCTAACCCCGGGGTAGACCTGGTGTCCGAGGGCCCCGGGGTAGACCGGGTGTCGCGGGCCCCGGGGTAGACCTGGTTTCCCTAACCCTAACCCTAACCCTAACCCCAACCCCAACCCCAACCCCAACCCTAACCCCTACCCCAACCCCAACCCCAACCCCAACCCCAACCCTTACCCTAACCCTAACCCTTACCCCAACCCTTACCCTAACCCTAACCCTAACCCCCGGGTAGACCTGGTGACCGAGGGCCCCGGGGTAGACCCGGTGTCGCGGGCCCCGGGGTAGACCTGGTTTCCCTAACCCTAACCCCAACCCCAACCCCAACCCCAACCCTAACCCTAACCCTAACCCCAACCCCAACCCCAACCCACACCCTAACCCTAACCCTAACCCCGAGGTAGACCTGGTGTCCCAGGGCCCGGGGTAGACCTGGTGTCAGAGGGCCCCGGGGTAGACCTGGTGTCCCAGGGCCCGGGGTAGACCTGGTGTCCCGTTCCCCGGGGTAGACCTGGTGTCAGAGGGCCCCGGGGTAGACCTGTTGTCCCAGGGCACGGGGTAGACCTGGTGTCCCGGGCGCCAGGGTAGACCTGGTGTCCGAGGGCCCTGGGTAGACCTGGTGTCCCAGGGCCCGGGGTAGACCTGGTGTCCCGGGGCCCGGGGTAGACCTGGTGTCCCAGGGCCCGGGGTAGACCTGGTGTCCCGTTCCCCGGGGTAGACCTGGTGTCCTGGGACCATGGGTAGACCTGGTGTCCCGTTCCCCGGGGTAGACCTGGTGTCCCGTTCCCCGGGGTAGACCTGGTGTCCCGGGCCCCGGGGTAGACCTGGTGTCCCGTTCCCCGGGGTAGACCTGGTGTCAGAGGGCCCCGGGGTAGACCTGTTGTCCCAGGGCCCGGGGTAGACCTGGTGTCCCGTTCCCCGGGGTAGACCTGGTGTCCCGGGCCCCGGGGTAGACCTGGTGTCCCGTTCCCCGGGGTAGACCTGGTGTCAGAGGGCCCCGGGGTAGACCTGTTGTCCCAGGGCCCGGGGTAGACCTGGTGTCCCGTTCCCCGGGGTAGACCTGGTGTCCGAGGGCCCTGGGTAGACCTGGTGTCCCAGGGCCCGGGGTAGACCTGGTGTCCCGTTCCCCGGGGTAGACCTGGTGTCCGAGGGCCCTGGGTAGACCTGGTGTCGCGGGCCCCGGGGTAGACCTGTTGTCCTAGAGCACTGGGTAGACCAGGTGTCGCGGGCCCCGGGGTAGACCTGGTGTCCCAGGGCCCGGGGTAGACCTGGTGTCCCGTTCCCCGGGGTAGACCTGGTGTCCTGGGACCATGGGTAGACCTGGTGTCGCGGGCCCCGGGGTAGACCTGTTGTCCCAGGGCCCGGGGTAGACCTGGTGTCCCGGGCGCCAGGGTAGACCTGGTTTCCGAGGGCCCTGGGTAGACCTGGTGTCCCGTTCCCCGGGGTAGACCTGGTGTCCTGGGACCATGGGTAGACCTGGTGTCCCGTTCCCCGGGGTAGACCTGGTGTCCCGGGGCCCGGGGTAGACCTGGTGTCCCGGGCCCCGGGGTAGACCTGGTGTCCCGTTCCCCGGGGTAGACCTGGTGTCAGAGGGCCCCGGGGTAGACCTGTTGTCCCAGGGCCCGGGGTAGACCTGGTGTCCCGTTCCCCGGGGTAGACCTGGTGTCCGAGGGCCCTGGGTAGACCTGGTGTCCCGTTCCCCGGGGTAGACCTGGTGTCCCGTTCCCCGGGGTAGACCTGGTGTCAGAGGGCCCCGGGGTAGACCTGTTGTCCCAGGGCACGGGGTAGACCTGGTGTCCCGGGCGCCAGGGTAGACCTGGTGTCCGAGGGCCCTGGGTAGACCTGGTGTCCGAGGGCCCTGGGTAGACCTGGTGTCCCAGGGCCCGGGGTAGACCTGGTGTCCCGGGGCCCGGGGTAGACCTGGTGTCCCAGGGCCCGGGGTAGACCTGGTGTCCCGTTCCCCGGGGTAGACCTGGTGTCCTGGGACCATGGGTAGACCTGGTGTCCCGTTCCCCGGGGTAGACCTGGTGTCCCGTTCCCCGGGGTAGACCTGGTGTCCCGGGCCCCGGGGTAGACCTGGTGTCCCGTTCCCCGGGGTAGACCTGGTGTCAGAGGGCCCCGGGGTAGACCTGTTGTCCCAGGGCCCGGGGTAGACCTGGTGTCCCGTTCCCCGGGGTAGACCTGGTGTCCGAGGGCCCTGGGTAGACCTGGTGTCCCGTTCCCCGGGGTAGACCTGGCGTCCCGGGCCCCGGGGTAGACCTGGTGTCCCGTTCCCCGGGGTAGACCTGGTGTCAGAGGGCCCCGGGGTAGACCTGTTGTCCCAGGGCCCGGGGTAGACCTGGTGTCCCGTTCCCCGGGGTAGACCTGGTGTCCGAGGGCCCTGGGTAGACCTGGTGTCCCAGGGCCCGGGGTAGACCTGGTGTCCCGTTCCCCGGGGTAGACCTGGTGTCCGAGGGCCCTGGGTAGACCTGGTGTCGCGGGCCCCGGGGTAGACCTGTTGTCCTAGAGCACTGGGTAGACCAGGTGTCGCGGGCCCCGGGGTAGACCTGGTGTCCCAGGGCCCGGGGTAGACCTGGTGTCCCGTTCCCCGGGGTAGACCTGGTGTCCTGGGACCATGGGTAGACCTGGTGTCGCGGGCCCCGGGGTAGACCTGGTGTCCCAGGACCATGGGTAGACCTGGTGTCCCAGGGCCCGGGGTAGACCTGGTGTCCCGTTCCCCGGGGTAGACCTGGTGTCCTGGGACCATGGGTAGACCTGGTGTCCCGGGCCCCGGGGTAGGCCCTGGGACACCAGGTCTACCCCGGGGAACGGGACAGCAGGTCTACCCCGAGTCCCGGGACAACAGGTCTACCCGGCGCTCGAGGACACCGGGTCTACCCCGGCGCCCGGGACACCAGGTCTACCCCGGTCCCTGGGACACCAGGTCTACCCGGCGCTCGAGGACACCAGGTCTACCCCGGAGCCCGGGACACCAGGTCTACCCCGGCCCCCGGGACACCAGGTCTACCCCCGAGCCCGGGACACCAGGTCTACCCCGGCCCCTGGGACACCAGGTCTACCCCGGCCCCTGGGACACCAGGTCTACCCCGGAGCCCGGGACACCAGGTCTACCCCGGCCCCTGGGACACCAGGTCTACCCCGGAGCCCGGGACACCAGGTCTACCCCGGTCCCCGGGACACCAGGTCTACCCAGCGCTCTAGGACAACAGGTCTACCCCGGCGCCCGGGACACCAGGTCTACCCAGGGCTCTAGGACAACAGGTCTACCCCGGCGCCCGGGATACCAGGTCTACCCAGGGCTCTAGGACAACAGGTCTACCCCGCTTCTGGCCCCTGGGACACCAGGTCTACCCCGTCTTGTGCCGAAGACACCAGGTCTACCCCGGAGCCCGGGACACCAGGTCTACCCCGGCGCCCGGGACACCAGGTCTACCCCGGAGCCCGGGACACCAGGTCTACCCCGGCCCCCGGGACACCAGGTCTACCCCGGAGCCCGGGACACCAGGTCTACCCCGGCGCCCGGGACACCAGGTCTTCCCCGTCTTGTGCCGAAGACACCAGGTCTACCCCGGAGCCCGGGACACCAGGTCTACCCCGGCGCCCGGGACACCAGGTCTACCCCGGAGCCCCGGACACCAGGTCTACCCCGGCCCCCGGGACACCAGGTCTACCCCGGAGACCCGGACACCAGGTCTACCCCGGAGCCCGGGACACCAGGTCTACCCCGGCGCCCGGGACACCAGGTCTACCCCGGAGCCCCGGACACCAGGTCTACCCCGGCCCCCGGGACACCAGGTCTACCCCGGAGACCCGGACACCAGGTCTACCCCGGCCCCCGGGACACCAGGTCTACCCCGGGCTCTAGGACAACAGGTCTACCCCGCTTCTGGCCGGAGACACCAGGTCTACCCCGTCTTGTGCCGCAGACACCAGGTCTACCCCGTCTCGGGCCGGGGACACCAGGTCTACCCCGTCTCTGGCCGCGGACAGCCGGTCTACCCCGTCTCGGTCCGGGGACACCAGGTCTGCTGGCTCTCGGGCCGGGGACACCAGGTCTTCTCCGGATCTGGCGGGACACCAGGTCTACCCCGGTCCCTGGGACACCAGGTCTACCCCGGCGCCCGGGACACCAGGTCTACCCCGGAGCCCGGGACACCAGGTCTACCCCGGCGCCCGGGACACCAGGTCTACCCCGGAGCCCGGGACACCAGGTCTACCCCGGCGCCCGGGACACCAGGTCTACCCCGGAGCCCGGGACACCAGGTCTACCCCGGCGCCCGGGACACCAGGTCTACCCCGGAGCCCCGGACACCAGGTCTACCCCGGCGCCCGGGACACCAGGTCTACCCCGGAGACCCGGACACCAGGTCTACCCCGGCGCCCGGGACACCAGGTCTACCCCGGAGCCCCGGACACCAGGTCTACCCCGGCCCCCGGGACACCAGGTCTACCCCGGCGCCCGGGACACCAGGTCTACCCCGGAGCCCGGGACACCAGGTCTACCCCGGCGCCCGGGACACCAGGTCTACCCCGGAGCCCCGGACACCAGGTCTACCCCGGCCCCCGGGACACCAGGTCTACCCCGGAGACCCGGACACCAGGTCTACCCCGGCCCCCGGGACACCAGGTCTACCCCGGGCTCTAGGACAACAGGTCTACCCCGCTTCTGGCCGGAGACACCAGGTCTACCCCGTCTTGTGCCGCAGACACCAGGTCTACCCCGTCTCGGGCCGGGGACACCAGGTCTACCCCGTCTCTGGCCGCGGACAGCCGGTCTACCCCGTCTCGGTCCGGGGACACCAGGTCTGCTGGCTCTCGGGCCGGGGACACCAGGTCTTCTCCGGATCTGGCGGGACACCAGGTCTACCCCGGTCCCTGGGACACCAGGTCTACCCCGGCGCCCGGGACACCAGGTCTACCCCGGAGCCCGGGACACCAGGTCTACCCCGGCGCCCGGGACACCAGGTCTACCCCGGAGCCCGGGACACCAGGTCTACCCCGGCGCCCGGGACACCAGGTCTACCCCGGCGCCCGGGACACCAGGTCTACCCCGGAGACCCGGACACCAGGTCTACCCCGGCCCCCGGGACACCAGGTCTACCCCGGAGACCCGGACACCAGGTCTACCCCGGCGCCCGGGACACCAGGTCTACCCCGGCGCCCGGGACACCAGGTCTACCCCGGAGCCCCGGACACCAGGTCTACCCCGGCCCCCGGGACACCAGGTCTAGCCCGGAGACCCGGACACCAGGTCTACCCCGGCCCCCGGGACACCAGGTCTACCCCGGAGCCCGGGACACCAGGTCTACCCCGGCCCCTGGGACACCAGGTCTACCCCGGCCCCTGGGACACCAGGTCTACCTCGCGCCGGCGGGACTTAGTCAAATAGCGGCGGGTGCCGGGTAGACCTGTTGTCTCGGCCGGCTGCGGAAGTTCACCAAGGGGTCGCTGTTGTCGGCTGCCTCCGGCTACCTCATCGTAGGCTGCGGCCTGAGGCGGCGCCCCTTCCCGGTCGATCTCCCTCGGTCCTCTTGGAGGCCTCGGCGGCTTGGGACTTATCTGCCCGTATTATGGGAGCGAGGTGACGGGCCGCATCCCCGTAGGTTGGCTGAGGCTGTGCCTACGTTTCAGGCGGAGAGGAGCAGCCGCACTCAGGTGGCCGGCAAAGGGAAAAAGCCAGTGTTCCGCCTAGCCGGGGCGAGTCTCCTTGTGGCTCGGCTCCGGCTCCCGTCCCTCCCGGGGAAGTTGGCACAGTGAGAGCGAGGCCGAGAGAGAAGGGCTGAGAAAAGACGGACCGGATCCCCCCGAGAGACCGAGAGAGAAGGGCTGCGAGCGGAGGGGCCGGTTCCCCCGGGAGGCCGAGAGATAGAGAGAAGGGGCCGGATTCCCCCCGGGATGCCGAGAGAGAAGGGCTGCCGAGCGGAGGGGCCGGATTCCCCCCGGGATGCCGAGAGAGAAGGGCTGCCGAGCGGAGGGGGCCGGTTTCCCCCGGGATGCCGAGAGAGAAGGGCTGCCAGCGGGGAGGGGCCGGTTTCCCCCGGGATGCCGAGAGAGAAGGGCTGCCGAGCGGAGGGGCCGGATCTCCCCCCGGGATGCCGAGAGAGAAGGGCTGCCGAGCGGAGGGGCCGGATCTCCCCCCGGGATGCCGAGAGAGAAGGGCTGCCGAGCGGAGGGGCCGGATCTCCCCCCGGGATGCCGAGAGAGAAGGGCTGCCGAGCGGAGGGGCCGGATCTCCCCCCGGGATGCCGAGAGAGAAGGGCTGCCGAGCGGAGGGGCCGGATCTCCCCCCGGGATGCCGAGAGAGAAGGGCTGCCGAGCGGAGGGGCCGGTTTCCCCCCGGGATGCCGAGAGAGAAGGGCTGCCGAGCGGAGGGGCCGGATCTCCCCCCGGGATGCCGAGAGAGAAGGGCTGCCGAGCGGAGGGGCCGGATCCCCCCGGGATGCCGAGAGAGAAGGGCTGTGAAAGGCGATTCGAGAGAGCCGCTTGGCGGGCGAGGCGGCGGCGCCTCGTCCCTTTTGTGCCTGGCCTTAAGCCGGGGCCCACTCGGCGGGCACTGTTTCGGGCCGTCCGCCCGCCCGGTGAAGCTGCGGAGCCGGGGTCGGGGCGCCCCGTCCCCGGGCCGCCTCGTTGAAGCCGTCCCCCTTCCTCGGCCTTAAGCCGGGGACCCGCGTTGGCGGGCGGAGTTTTTCGGAGTTGACGGACCCGGCACCCGACAGAGAGAGAGAGAGAGAGAGAGATTCCGAGAGCCCCCCGGACCTTTCCCGGGCGAGGCGGCGGCGCCTCGTCCACCTCGGTCGTGGGCGCATCGACCGAGCCCCTTGGGCCGGGCGGGCTGGGTTGCCACGCGGGTCCGCGTTTTTTCTTTTTTTTCCGCGGTTTAGGCGCGCCGGTGCGCGGGCAGAGAGTGGGGGCGCCCGCCCGGCCTCCGCGGATTTTTCTCTGGCGGCCTTAAGCCGCGGCACCGAGGAGCCGTTGCGACGA
>NW_027428354.1:295000-298386 GCF_047830755.1 Zonotrichia albicollis | reverse complement strand
GACCTGGTGTCCCAGGGGCCGGGGTAGACCTGGTGTCCCGGGCTCGGGGGTAGACCTGGTGTCCCGGGGGCCGGGGTAGACCTGGTGTCCCGGGCTCCGGGGTAGACCTGGTGTCCTCGAGCGCCGGGTAGACCTGGTGTCCCAGGGACCGGGGTAGACCTGGTGTCCCGGGCGCCGGGGTAGACCCGGTGTCCTCGAGCGCCGGGTAGACCTGTTGTCCCGGGACTCGGGGTAGACCTGCTGTCCCGTTCCCCGGGGTAGACCTGGTGTCCCAGGGCCTACCCCGGGGCCCGGGACACCAGGTCTACCCATGGTCCCAGGACACCAGGTCTACCCCGGGGAACGGGACACCAGGTCTACCCCGGGCCCTGGGACACCAGGTCTACCCATGGTCCTGGGACACCAGGTCTACCCCGGGGCCCGCGACACCAGGTCTACCCATGGTCCCAGGACACCAGGTCTACCCCGGGGAACGGGACACCAGGTCTACCCCGGGCCCTGGGACACCAGGTCTACCCCGGGGCCCGCGACACCTGGTCTACCCAGTGCTCTAGGACAACAGGTCTACCCCGGGGCCCGCGACACCAGGTCTACCCAGGGCCCTCGGACACCAGGTCTACCCCGGGGAACGGGACACCAGGTCTACCCCGGGCCCTGGGACACCAGGTCTACCCAGGGCCCTCGGACACCAGGTCTACCCCGGGGAACGGGACACCAGGTCTACCCCGGGCCCTGGGACAACAGGTCTACCCCGGGGCCCTCTGACACCAGGTCTACCCCGGGGAACGGGACACCAGGTCTACCCCGGGGCCCGGGACGCCAGGTCTACCCCGGGGAACGGGACACCAGGTCTACCCAGGGCCCTCGGACACCAGGTCTACCCCGGGGAACGGGACACCAGGTCTACCCCGGGCCCTGGGACAACAGGTCTACCCCGGGGCCCTCTGACACCAGGTCTACCCCGGGGAACGGGACACCAGGTCTACCCCGGGGCCCGGGACACCAGGTCTACCCCGGGGAACGGGACACCAGGTCTACCCCGGGGAACGGGACACCAGGTCTACCCATGGTCCCAGGACACCAGGTCTACCCCGGGGAACGGGACACCAGGTCTACCCCGGGCCCTGGGACACCAGGTCTACCCCGGGCCCCGGGACACCAGGTCTACCCCGGGCCCTGGGACACCAGGTCTACCCAGGGCCCTCGGACACCAGGTCTACCCAGGGCCCTCGGACACCAGGTCTACCCTGGCGCCCGGGACACCAGGTCTACCCCGTGCCCTGGGACAACAGGTCTACCCCGGGGCCCTCTGACACCAGGTCTACCCCGGGGAACGGGACACCAGGTCTACCCCGGGGAACGGGACACCAGGTCTACCCAGGGCCCTCGGACACCAGGTCTACCCCGGGGAACGGGACACCAGGTCTACCCCGGGCCCTGGGACAACAGGTCTACCCCGGGGCCCTCTGACACCAGGTCTACCCCGGGGAACGGGACACCAGGTCTACCCCGGGGCCCGGGACACCAGGTCTACCCCGGGCCCCGGGACACCAGGTCTACCCCGGGGAACGGGACACCAGGTCTACCCATGGTCCCAGGACACCAGGTCTACCCCGGGGAACGGGACACCAGGTCTACCCAGGGCCCTCGGACACCAGGTCTACCCTGGCGCCCGGGACACCAGGTCTACCCCGGGCCCTGGGACAACAGGTCTACCCCGGGGCCCGCGACACCAGGTCTACCCATGGTCCCAGGACACCAGGTCTACCCCGGGGAACGGGACACCAGGTCTACCCCGGGCCCTGGGACACCAGGTCTACCCCGGGGCCCGCGACACCTGGTCTACCCAGTGCTCTAGGACAACAGGTCTACCCCGGGGCCCGCGACACCAGGTCTACCCAGGGCCCTCGGACACCAGGTCTACCCCGGGGAACGGGACACCAGGTCTACCCCGGGCCCTGGGACACCAGGTCTACCCAGGGCCCTCGGACACCAGGTCTACCCCGGGGAACGGGACACCAGGTCTACCCCGGGCCCTGGGACAACAGGTCTACCCCGGGGCCCTCTGACACCAGGTCTACCCCGGGGAACGGGACACCAGGTCTACCCCGGGGCCCGGGACACCAGGTCTACCCCGGGGAACGGGACACCAGGTCTACCCCGGGCCCTGGGACAACAGGTCTACCCCGGGGCCCTCTGACACCAGGTCTACCCCGGGGAACGGGACACCAGGTCTACCCCGGGGCCCGGGACACCAGGTCTACCCCGGGGAACGGGACACCAGGTCTACCCCGGGGAACGGGACACCAGGTCTACCCATGGTCCCAGGACACCAGGTCTACCCCGGGGAACGGGACACCAGGTCTACCCCGGGCCCTGGGACACCAGGTCTACCCCGGGCCCCGGGACACCAGGTCTACCCCGGGCCCTGGGACACCAGGTCTACCCAGGGCCCTCGGACACCAGGTCTACCCTGGCGCCCGGGACACCAGGTCTACCCCGTGCCCTGGGACAACAGGTCTACCCCGGGGCCCTCTGACACCAGGTCTACCCCGGGGAACGGGACACCAGGTCTACCCCGGGCCCTGGGACACCAGGTCTACCCCGGGGCCCTCTGACACCAGGTCTACCCCGGGCCCTGGGACACCAGGTCTACCTCGGGGTTAGGGTTAGGGTTAGGGTGTGGGTTGGGGTTGGGGTGGGGGTTAGGGTTAGGGTTAGGGTTGGGGTTGGGGTTGGGGTTGGGGTTAGGGTTAGGGAAACCAGGTCTACCCCGGGGCCCGCGACACCGGGTCTACCCCGGGGCCCTCGGTCACCAGGTCTACCCGGGGGTTAGGGTTAGGGTTAGGGTAAGGGTTGGGGTAAGGGTTAGGGTTAGGGTAAGGGTTGGGGTTGGGGTTGGGGTTGGGGTAGGGGTTAGGGTTGGGGTTGGGGTTGGGGTTGGGGTTAGGGTTAGGGTTAGGGTTAGGGAAACCAGGTCTACCCCGGGGCCCGCGACACCCGGTCTACCCCGGGGCCCTCGGACACCAGGTCTACCCCGGGGTTAGGGTTAGGGTAAGGGTTGGGGTTGGGGTAAGGGTTAGGGTTAGGGTTAGGGTTAGGGTTAGGGTTAGGGTAAGGGTTGGGGTTGGGGTTGGGGTAAGGGTTAGGGTTAGGGTTGGGGTAAGGGGTAGGGTTAGGGTTAGGGTTGGGGTTGGGGTTGGGGTTGGGGTTAGGGTTAGGGTTAGGGTTAGGGTGTGGGTTGGGGTTGGGGTTGGGGTTAGGGTTAGGGTTAGGTTTAGGGTTAGGGACACCAGGTCTACCCCGGGCCCTGGGACAATAGGTCTACCCCGGGGCCTGGGCTGCCGTAGCCTAAGTCCGGCGGCGGACACCAGGTCTACCCCGAG
>NW_027428354.1:272500-282500 GCF_047830755.1 Zonotrichia albicollis | reverse complement strand
CCCGGCAGCGGGAGGGGCGACACCTCGCCTGCGACGGGAAGCGAACTGGAAAAGGAGACCGCCCTGCCCGAGCAGCGGACACCCCCGCCGTGACTTCCCCGCGACAGAGAAGCCCCGGAAGGAGAGCCGGCCGGCCGGGGGCCCTCTCCGACGCCACCCGAAAAGCCTCATCGATCGAGTGCGGCCGAGGAAGGAGCCGCGCCGACGACGGCGACGACGACGGCCCCCCCACGGCCACGGTCCTGGGACAACGGGGCGACGGCCGCCCAGCCCCGCCTGCGGAGCGCTCGCGGCAGAGGAGGAGCGCGGGGGGTGCCGCCACCCGCCCGCCCGCCCGCGGGCGCCAACGGATTCCCTTCTCGGCTAGGCAACGGCAGGACTGGGACTGGGCTGGCCCGCCAGGCCGGGGGGACTCGGCTTCCCCTTCCGGCCCGGGGAACCCGGCCGAGCGTGCGAGAAATACGTGCCACCGGACCGCGCGCCGCCGGCGGCCGGCTTTCCCTTTCCGGAAAAAAAATAGCCGGAGGAACGGCACGACAAAAAGGCACATGGAGGCGGCGTTCGCAGCGACCCGTGCTAGCCACGGGGGCCGCGGGCCCGGGACGCCGGAGGCACCCGCGGGGGCGAGTTACGAGTCTCACTCCCCCACGGAGCCCCAGACATCCCGCTCGCTCCCTTCTCTCTCGCCGACGTGGCCCGCGCGCGCCTTCGTCGCAACGGCTCCTCGGTGCCGCGGCTTAAGGCCGCCAGAGAAAAATCCGCGGAGGCCGGGCGGGCGCCCCCACTCTCTGCCCGCGCACCGGCGCGCCTAAACCGCGGAAAAAAAAGAAAAAACGCGGACCCGCGTGGCAACCCAGCCCGCCCGGCCCAAGGGGCTCGGTCGATGCGCCCACGACCGAGGTGGACGAGGCGCCGCCGCCTCGCCCGGGAAAGGTCCGGGGGGCTCTCGGAATCTCTCTCTCTCTCTCTCTCTCTGTCGGGTGCCGGGTCCGTCAACTCCGAAAAACTCCGCCCGCCAACGCGGGTCCCCGGCTTAAGGCCGAGGAAGGGGGACGGCTTCAACGAGGCGGCCCGGGGACGGGGCGCCCCGACCCCGGCTCCGCAGCTTCACCGGGCGGGCGGACGGCCCGAAACAGTGCCCGCCGAGTGGGCCCCGGCTTAAGGCCAGGCACAAAAGGGACGAGGCGCCGCCGCCTCGCCCGCCAAGCGGCTCTCTCGAATCGCCTTTCACAGCCCTTCTCTCTCGGCATCCCGGGGGGATCCGGCCCCTCCGCTCGGCAGCCCTTCTCTCTCGGCATCCCGGGGGGAGATCCGGCCCCTCCGCTCGGCAGCCCTTCTCTCTCGGCATCCCGGGGGGAAACCGGCCCCTCCGCTCGGCAGCCCTTCTCTCTCGGCATCCCGGGGGGAGATCCGGCCCCTCCGCTCGGCAGCCCTTCTCTCTCGGCATCCCGGGGGGAGATCCGGCCCCTCCGCTCGGCAGCCCTTCTCTCTCGGCATCCCGGGGGGAGATCCGGCCCCTCCGCTCGGCAGCCCTTCTCTCTCGGCATCCCGGGGGGAGATCCGGCCCCTCCGCTCGGCAGCCCTTCTCTCTCGGCATCCCGGGGGGAGATCCGGCCCCTCCGCTCGGCAGCCCTTCTCTCTCGGCATCCCGGGGGAAACCGGCCCCTCCCCGCTGGCAGCCCTTCTCTCTCGGCATCCCGGGGGAAACCGGCCCCCTCCGCTCGGCAGCCCTTCTCTCTCGGCATCCCGGGGGGAATCCGGCCCCTCCGCTCGGCAGCCCTTCTCTCTCGGCATCCCGGGGGGAATCCGGCCCCTTCTCTCTATCTCTCGGCCTCCCGGGGGAACCGGCCCCTCCGCTCGCAGCCCTTCTCTCTCGGTCTCTCGGGGGGATCCGGTCCGTCTTTTCTCAGCCCTTCTCTCTCGGCCTCGCTCTCACTGTGCCAACTTCCCCGGGAGGGACGGGAGCCGGAGCCGAGCCACAAGGAGACTCGCCCCGGCTAGGCGGAACACTGGCTTTTTCCCTTTGCCGGCCACCTGAGTGCGGCTGCTCCTCTCCGCCTGAAACGTAGGCACAGCCTCAGCCAACCTACGGGGATGCGGCCCGTCACCTCGCTCCCATAATACGGGCAGATAAGTCCCAAG
Organism: Zonotrichia albicollis; assembly: GCF_047830755.1. NCBI lineage: Eukaryota > Metazoa > Chordata > Aves > Passeriformes > Passerellidae > Zonotrichia > Zonotrichia albicollis. The sequence continues at coordinate 280,358 of NW_027428354.1, read as the reverse complement.
CCGCCGAGGCCTCCAAGAGGACCGAGGGAGATCGACCGGGAAGGGGCGCCGCCTCAGGCCGCAGCCTACGATGAGGTAGCCGGAGGCAGCCGACAACAGCGACCCCTTGGTGAACTTCCGCAGCCGGCCGAGACAACAGGTCTACCCGGCACCCGCCGCTATTTGACTAAGTCCCGCCGGCGCGAGGTAGACCTGGTGTCCCAGGGGCCGGGGTAGACCTGGTGTCCCAGGGGCCGGGGTAGACCTGGTGTCCCGGGCTCCGGGGTAGACCTGGTGTCCCGGGGGCCGGGGTAGACCTGGTGTCCGGGTCTCCGGGGTAGACCTGGTGTCCCGGGGGCCGGGGTAGACCTGGTGTCCGGGGCTCCGGGGTAGACCTGGTGTCCCGGGCGCCGGGGTAGACCTGGTGTCCCGGGCGCCGGGGTAGACCTGGTGTCCGGGTCTCCGGGGTAGACCTGGTGTCCCGGGGGCCGGGGTAGACCTGGTGTCCGGGTCTCCGGGGTAGACCTGGTGTCCCGGGCGCCGGGGTAGACCTGGTGTCCCGGGCTCCGGGGTAGACCTGGTGTCCCGGGCGCCGGGGTAGACCTGGTGTCCCGGGCTCCGGGGTAGACCTGGTGTCCCGGGCGCCGGGGTAGACCTGGTGTCCCGGGCTCCGGGGTAGACCTGGTGTCCCGGGCGCCGGGGTAGACCTGGTGTCCCAGGGACCGGGGTAGACCTGGTGTCCCGCCAGATCCGGAGAAGACCTGGTGTCCCCGGCCCGAGAGCCAGCAGACCTGGTGTCCCCGGACCGAGACGGGGTAGACCGGCTGTCCGCGGCCAGAGACGGGGTAGACCTGGTGTCCCCGGCCCGAGACGGGGTAGACCTGGTGTCTGCGGCACAAGACGGGGTAGACCTGGTGTCTCCGGCCAGAAGCGGGGTAGACCTGTTGTCCTAGAGCCCGGGGTAGACCTGGTGTCCCGGGGGCCGGGGTAGACCTGGTGTCCGGGTCTCCGGGGTAGACCTGGTGTCCCGGGGGCCGGGGTAGACCTGGTGTCCGGGGCTCCGGGGTAGACCTGGTGTCCCGGGCGCCGGGGTAGACCTGGTGTCCCGGGCTCCGGGGTAGACCTGGTGTCCCGGGCGCCGGGGTAGACCTGGTGTCCCGGGGGCCGGGGTAGACCTGGTGTCCGGGGCTCCGGGGTAGACCTGGTGTCCCGGGCGCCGGGGTAGACCTGGTGTCCGGGTCTCCGGGGTAGACCTGGTGTCCCGGGCGCCGGGGTAGACCTGGTGTCCGGGGCTCCGGGGTAGACCTGGTGTCCCGGGCGCCGGGGTAGACCTGGTGTCCCGGGCTCCGGGGTAGACCTGGTGTCCCGGGCGCCGGGGTAGACCTGGTGTCCCGGGCTCCGGGGTAGACCTGGTGTCCCGGGCGCCGGGGTAGACCTGGTGTCCCGGGCTCCGGGGTAGACCTGGTGTCCCGGGCGCCGGGGTAGACCTGGTGTCCCAGGGACCGGGGTAGACCTGGTGTCCCGCCAGATCCGGAGAAGACCTGGTGTCCCCGGCCCGAGAGCCAGCAGACCTGGTGTCCCCGGACCGAGACGGGGTAGACCGGCTGTCCGCGGCCAGAGACGGGGTAGACCTGGTGTCCCCGGCCCGAGACGGGGTAGACCTGGTGTCTGCGGCACAAGACGGGGTAGACCTGGTGTCTCCGGCCAGAAGCGGGGTAGACCTGTTGTCCTAGAGCCCGGGGTAGACCTGGTGTCCCGGGGGCCGGGGTAGACCTGGTGTCCGGGTCTCCGGGGTAGACCTGGTGTCCCGGGGGCCGGGGTAGACCTGGTGTCCGGGGCTCCGGGGTAGACCTGGTGTCCCGGGCGCCGGGGTAGACCTGGTGTCCCGGGCTCCGGGGTAGACCTGGTGTCCCGGGCGCCGGGGTAGACCTGGTGTCCGGGTCTCCGGGGTAGACCTGGTGTCCCGGGGGCCGGGGTAGACCTGGTGTCCGGGGCTCCGGGGTAGACCTGGTGTCCCGGGCGCCGGGGTAGACCTGGTGTCCGGGTCTCCGGGGTAGACCTGGTGTCCCGGGCTCCGGGGTAGACCTGGTGTCCGGGGCTCCGGGGTAGACCTGGTGTCCCGGGCGCCGGGGTAGACCTGGTGTCCCGGGCGCCGGGGTAGACCTGGTGTCCGGGTCTCCGGGGTAGACCTGGTGTCCCGGGGGCCGGGGTAGACCTGGTGTCCGGGGCTCCGGGGTAGACCTGGTGTCCCGGGGGCCGGGGTAGACCTGGTGTCCGGGGCTCCGGGGTAGACCTGGTGTCCCGGGCGCCGGGGTAGACCTGGTGTCCCGGGCTCCGGGGTAGACCTGGTGTCCCGGGGGCCGGGGTAGACCTGGTGTCCGGGGCTCCGGGGTAGACCTGGTGTCCCGGGCGCCGGGGTAGACCTGGTGTCCCGGGCTCCGGGGTAGACCTGGTGTCTTCGGCACAAGACGGGGTAGACCTGGTGTCCCGGGCGCCGGGGTAGACCTGGTGTCCCGGGCTCCGGGGTAGACCTGGTGTCCCGGGGGCCGGGGTAGACCTGGTGTCCCGGGCTCCGGGGTAGACCTGGTGTCCCGGGCGCCGGGGTAGACCTGGTGTCCCGGGCTCCGGGGTAGACCTGGTGTCTTCGGCACAAGACGGGGTAGACCTGGTGTCCCAGGGGCCAGAAGCGGGGTAGACCTGTTGTCCTAGAGCCCTGGGTAGACCTGGTATCCCGGGCGCCGGGGTAGACCTGTTGTCCTAGAGCCCTGGGTAGACCTGGTGTCCCGGGCGCCGGGGTAGACCTGTTGTCCTAGAGCGCTGGGTAGACCTGGTGTCCCGGGGACCGGGGTAGACCTGGTGTCCCGGGCTCCGGGGTAGACCTGGTGTCCCAGGGGCCGGGGTAGACCTGGTGTCCCGGGCTCCGGGGTAGACCTGGTGTCCCAGGGGCCGGGGTAGACCTGGTGTCCCAGGGGCCGGGGTAGACCTGGTGTCCCGGGCTCGGGGGTAGACCTGGTGTCCCGGGGGCCGGGGTAGACCTGGTGTCCCGGGCTCCGGGGTAGACCTGGTGTCCTCGAGCGCCGGGTAGACCTGGTGTCCCAGGGACCGGGGTAGACCTGGTGTCCCGGGCGCCGGGGTAGACCCGGTGTCCTCGAGCGCCGGGTAGACCTGTTGTCCCGGGACTCGGGGTAGACCTGCTGTCCCGTTCCCCGGGGTAGACCTGGTGTCCCAGGGCCTACCCCGGGGCCCGGGACACCAGGTCTACCCATGGTCCCAGGACACCAGGTCTACCCCGGGGAACGGGACACCAGGTCTACCCCGGGCCCTGGGACACCAGGTCTACCCATGGTCCTGGGACACCAGGTCTACCCCGGGGCCCGCGACACCAGGTCTACCCATGGTCCCAGGACACCAGGTCTACCCCGGGGAACGGGACACCAGGTCTACCCCGGGCCCTGGGACACCAGGTCTACCCCGGGGCCCGCGACACCTGGTCTACCCAGTGCTCTAGGACAACAGGTCTACCCCGGGGCCCGCGACACCAGGTCTACCCAGGGCCCTCGGACACCAGGTCTACCCCGGGGAACGGGACACCAGGTCTACCCCGGGCCCTGGGACACCAGGTCTACCCAGGGCCCTCGGACACCAGGTCTACCCCGGGGAACGGGACACCAGGTCTACCCCGGGCCCTGGGACAACAGGTCTACCCCGGGGCCCTCTGACACCAGGTCTACCCCGGGGAACGGGACACCAGGTCTACCCCGGGGCCCGGGACGCCAGGTCTACCCCGGGGAACGGGACACCAGGTCTACCCAGGGCCCTCGGACACCAGGTCTACCCCGGGGAACGGGACACCAGGTCTACCCCGGGCCCTGGGACAACAGGTCTACCCCGGGGCCCTCTGACACCAGGTCTACCCCGGGGAACGGGACACCAGGTCTACCCCGGGGCCCGGGACACCAGGTCTACCCCGGGGAACGGGACACCAGGTCTACCCCGGGGAACGGGACACCAGGTCTACCCATGGTCCCAGGACACCAGGTCTACCCCGGGGAACGGGACACCAGGTCTACCCCGGGCCCTGGGACACCAGGTCTACCCCGGGCCCCGGGACACCAGGTCTACCCCGGGCCCTGGGACACCAGGTCTACCCAGGGCCCTCGGACACCAGGTCTACCCAGGGCCCTCGGACACCAGGTCTACCCTGGCGCCCGGGACACCAGGTCTACCCCGTGCCCTGGGACAACAGGTCTACCCCGGGGCCCTCTGACACCAGGTCTACCCCGGGGAACGGGACACCAGGTCTACCCCGGGGAACGGGACACCAGGTCTACCCAGGGCCCTCGGACACCAGGTCTACCCCGGGGAACGGGACACCAGGTCTACCCCGGGCCCTGGGACAACAGGTCTACCCCGGGGCCCTCTGACACCAGGTCTACCCCGGGGAACGGGACACCAGGTCTACCCCGGGGCCCGGGACACCAGGTCTACCCCGGGCCCCGGGACACCAGGTCTACCCCGGGGAACGGGACACCAGGTCTACCCATGGTCCCAGGACACCAGGTCTACCCCGGGGAACGGGACACCAGGTCTACCCAGGGCCCTCGGAAACCAGGTCTACCCTGGCGCCCGGGACACCAGGTCTACCCCGGGCCCTGGGACAACAGGTCTACCCCGGGGCCCGCGACACCAGGTCTACCCATGGTCCCAGGACACCAGGTCTACCCCGGGGAACGGGACACCAGGTCTACCCCGGGCCCTGGGACACCAGGTCTACCCCGGGGCCCGCGACACCTGGTCTACCCAGTGCTCTAGGACAACAGGTCTACCCCGGGGCCCGCGACACCAGGTCTACCCAGGGCCCTCGGACACCAGGTCTACCCCGGGGAACGGGACACCAGGTCTACCCCGGGCCCTGGGACACCAGGTCTACCCAGGGCCCTCGGACACCAGGTCTACCCCGGGGAACGGGACACCAGGTCTACCCCGGGCCCTGGGACACCAGGTCTACCCCGGGCCCCGGGACACCAGGTCTACCCAGGGCCCTCGGACACCAGGTCTACCCAGGGCCCTCGGACACCAGGTCTACCCTGGCGCCCGGGACACCAGGTCTACCCCGGGCCCTGGGACAACAGGTCTACCCCGGGGCCCTCTGACACCAGGTCTACCCCGGGGAACGGGACACCAGGTCTACCCCGGGGAACGGGACACCAGGTCTACCCAGGGCCCTCGGGACACCAGGTCTACCCCGGGGAACGGGACACCAGGTCTACCCCGGGCCCTGGGACACCAGGTCTACCCCGGGGCCCTCTGACACCAGGTCTACCCCGGGGAACGGGACACCAGGTCTACCCCGGGGCCCGGGACACCAGGTCTACCCCGGGGAACGGGACACCAGGTCTACCCAGGGCCCTCGGACACCAGGTCTACCCCGGGGAACGGGACACCAGGTCTACCCCGGGCCCTGGGACAACAGGTCTACCCCGGGGCCCTCTGACACCAGGTCTACCCCGGGGAACGGGACACCAGGTCTACCCCGGGGCCCGGGACACCAGGTCTACCCCGGGGAACGGGACTACCCCGGGGAACGGGACACCAGGTCTACCCATGGTCCCAGGACACCAGGTCTACCCCGGGGAACGGGACACCAGGTCTACCCCGGGCCCTGGGACACCAGGTCTACCCCGGGGCCCGGGACACCAGGTCTACCCCGGGGAACGGGACACCAGGTCTACCCAGGGCCCTCGGACACCAGGTCTACCCCGGGGAACGGGACACCAGGTCTACCCCGGGCCCTGGGACAACAGGTCTACCCCGGGGCCCTCTGACACCAGGTCTACCCCGGGGAACGGGACACCAGGTCTACCCCGGGGCCCGGGACACCAGGTCTACCCCGGGGAACGGGACACCAGGTCTACCCCGGGGAACGGGACACCAGGTCTACCCATGGTCCCAGGACACCAGGTCTACCCCGGGGAACGGGACACCAGGTCTACCCCGGGCCCTGGGACACCAGGTCTACCCCGGGCCCCGGGACACCAGGTCTACCCCGGGCCCTGGGACACCAGGTCTACCCAGGGCCCTCGGACACCAGGTCTACCCAGGGCCCTCGGACACCAGGTCTATCCTGGCGCCCGGGACACCAGGTCTACCCCGGGCCCTGGGACAACAGGTCTACCCCGGGGCCCTCTGACACCAGGTCTACCCCGGGGAACGGGACACCAGGTCTACCCCGGGGCCCGGGACACCAGGTCTACCCATGGTCCCCGGACACCAGGTCTACCCCGGGGCCCGCGACACCAGGTCTACCTCGGGGAACGGGACACCAGGTCTACCCCGGGGCCCGCGACACCTGGTCTACCCAGTGCTCTAGGACAACAGGTCTACCCCGGGGCCCGCGACACCAGGTCTACCCCGGGGAACGGGACACCAGGTCTACCCCGGGCCCCGGGACACCAGGTCTACCCCGGGCCCTGGGACACCAGGTCTACCCCGGGGAACGGGACACCAGGTCTACCCCGGGGCCCGGGACACCAGGTCTACCCCGGGCCCCGGGACACCAGGTCTACCCCGGGGAACGGGACACCAGGTCTACCCATGGTCCCAGGACACCAGGTCTACCCCGGGGAACGGGACACCAGGTCTACCCCGGGCCCTGGGACACCAGGTCTACCCCGGGCCCCGGGACACCAGGTCTACCCCGGGCCCTGGGACACCAGGTCTACCCAGGGCCCTCGGACACCAGGTCTACCCAGGGCCCTCGGACACCAGGTCTACCCTGGCGCCCGGGACACCAGGTCTACCCCGGGCCCTGGGACAACAGGTCTACCCCGGGGCCCTCTGACACCAGGTCTACCCCGGGGAACGGGACACCAGGTCTACCCCGGGGAACGGGACACCAGGTCTACCCAGGGCCCTCGGGACACCAGGTCTACCCCGGGGAACGGGACACCAGGTCTACCCCGGGCCCTGGGACACCAGGTCTACCCCGGGGCCCTCTGACACCAGGTCTACCCCGGGGAACGGGACACCAGGTCTACCCCGGGGCCCGGGACACCAGGTCTACCCCGGGGAACGGGACACCAGGTCTACCCAGGGCCCTCGGACACCAGGTCTACCCCGGGGAACGGGACACCAGGTCTACCCCGGGGAACGGGACACCAGGTCTACCCCGGGGAACGGGACACCAGGTCTACCCCGGGCCCTGGGACACCAGGTCTACCCCGGAGCCCGCGACACCAGGTCTACCCCGGGGAACGGGACACCAGGTCTACCCCGGGGAACGGGACACCAGGTCTACCCCGGGCCCTGGGACACCAGGTCTACCCCGGGGCCCTCTGACACCAGGTCTACCCCGGGGAACGGGACACCAGGTCTACCCCGGGGCCCGCGACACCTGGTCTACCCAGTGCTCTAGGACAACCAGGTCTACCCCGGGGCCCGCGACACCAGGTCTACCCAGGGCCCTCGGACACCAGGTCTACCCCGGGCCCCGGGACACCAGGTCTACCCCGGGCCCCGGGACACCAGGTCTACCCCGGGGAACGGGACACCAGGTCTACCCATGGTCCCAGGACACCAGGTCTACCCCGGGGAACGGGACACCAGGTCTACCCCGGGCCCTGGGACACCAGGTCTACCCCGGGGCCCTCTGACACCAGGTCTACCCCGGGCCCTGGGACACCAGGTCTACCTCGGGGTTAGGGTTAGGGTTAGGGTGTGGGTTGGGGTTGGGGTTGGGGTTAGGGTTAGGGTTAGGGTTGGGGTTGGGGTTGGGGTTAGGGTTAGGGAAACCAGGTCTACCCCGGGGCCCGCGACACCGGGTCTACCCCGGGGCCCTCGGTCACCAGGTCTACCCGGGGGTTAGGGTTAGGGTTAGGGT
>NW_027428354.1:252500-260000 GCF_047830755.1 Zonotrichia albicollis | reverse complement strand
GCCCGGACACCGAGGCCCCCTTTTCGGCCGGGGCGGCTCGCTCTGCAGCAGGCGGCGGAACGGCAAAGGAGCGCGCGGATCGGGCTCTGCTCCCCCGTCCGCGCCCCATCGGTTCTCGGGTCGTTTTCGCCCTCTCTTCTCTCTCGCCATCCATGACCCGCGGCTCAGCTCCAACCGCACCGCCGCCCGGCGCTGCTCGCGGCCGGCACCCACGGGGCGCTAACCCGGACCGGGGCCGGCACCGGCACCTCGCGTGGTTTTCGAAGGACACCTGTAGGCTAGCGGGGCCACGCGGCCGTCACACAGCTGGGGTCGGTAAAGCCGCCCTCCCCGGCAGCGGGAGGGGCGACACCTCGCCTGCGACGGGAAGCGAACTGGAAAAGGAGACCGCCCTGCCCGAGCAGCGGACACCCCCGCCGTGACTTCCCCGCGACAGAGAAGCCCCGGAAGGAGAGCCGGCCGGCCGGGGGCCCTCTCCGACGCCACCCGAAAAGCCTCATCGATCGAGTGCGGCCGAGGAAGGAGCCGCGCCGACGACGGCGACGACGACGGCCCCCCCACGGCCACGGTCCTGGGACAACGGGGCGACGGCCGCCCAGCCCCGCCTGCGGAGCGCTCGCGGCAGAGGAGGAGCGCGGGGGGTGCCGCCACCCGCCCGCCCGCCCGCGGGCGCCAACGGATTCCCTTCTCGGCTAGGCAACGGCAGGACTGGGACTGGGCTGGCCCGCCAGGCCGGGGGGACTCGGCTTCCCCTTCCGGCCCGGGGAACCCGGCCGAGCGTGCGAGAAATACGTGCCACCGGACCGCGCGCCGCCGGCGGCCGGCTTTCCCTTTCCGGAAAAAAAATAGCCGGAGGAACGGCACGACAAAAAGGCACATGGAGGCGGCGTTCGCAGCGACCCGTGCTAGCCACGGGGGCCGCGGGCCCGGGACGCCGGAGGCACCCGCGGGGGCGAGTTACGAGTCTCACTCCCCCACGGAGCCCCAGACATCCCGCTCGCTCCCTTCTCTCTCGCCGACGTGGCCCGCGCGCGCCTTCGTCGCAACGGCTCCTCGGTGCCGCGGCTTAAGGCCGCCAGAGAAAAATCCGCGGAGGCCGGGCGGGCGCCCCCACTCTCTGCCCGCGCACCGGCGCGCCTAAACCGCGGAAAAAAAAGAAAAAACGCGGACCCGCGTGGCAACCCAGCCCGCCCGGCCCAAGGGGCTCGGTCGATGCGCCCGCGACCGAGGTGGACGAGGCGCCGCCGCCTCGCCCGGGAAAGGTCCGGGGGGCTCTCGGACTCTCTCTCTCTCTCTCTCTCTGTCGGGTGCCGGGTCCGTCAACTCCGAAAAACTCCGCCCGCCAACGCGGGTCCCCGGCTTAAGGCCGAGGAAGGGGGACGGCTTCAACGAGGCGGCCCGGGGACGGGGCGCCCCGACCCCGGCTCCGCAGCTTCACCGGGCGGGCGGACGGCCCGAAACAGTGCCCGCCGAGTGGGCCCCGGCTTAAGGCCAGGCACAAAAGGGACGAGGCGCCGCCGCCTCGCCCGCCAAGCGGCTCTCTCGAATCGCCTTTCACAGCCCTTCTCTCTCGGCATCCCGGGGGGAGATCCGGCCCCTCCGCTCGGCAGCCCTTCTCTCTCGGCATCCCGGGGGGAGATCCGGCCCCTCCGCTCGGCAGCCCTTCTCTCTCGGCATCCCGGGGGGAGATCCGGCCCCTCCGCTCGGCAGCCCTTCTCTCTCGGCATCCCGGGGGGAGATCCGGCCCCTCCGCTCGGCAGCCCTTCTCTCTCGGCATCCCGGGGGGAGATCCGGCCCCTCCGCTCGGCAGCCCTTCTCTCTCGGCATCCCGGGGGGAAACCGGCCCCTCCCCGCTGGCAGCCCTTCTCTCTCGGCATCCCGGGGGAAACCGGCCCCCTCCGCTCGGCAGCCCTTCTCTCTCGGCATCCCGGGGGGAATCCGGCCCCTCCGCTCGGCAGCCCTTCTCTCTCGGCATCCCGGGGGGAATCCGGCCCCTTCTCTCTCTCTCTCTCTCTCTCTCAATCTCTCGGCCTCCCGGGGGAACCGGCCCCTCCGCTCGCAGCCCTTCTCTCTCGGTCTCTCGGGGGGATCCGGTCCGTCTTTTCTCAGCCCTTCTCTCTCGGCCTCGCTCTCACTGTGCCAACTTCCCCGGGAGGGACGGGAGCCGGAGCCGAGCCACAAGGAGACTCGCCCCGGCTAGGCGGAACACTGGCTTTTTCCCTTTGCCGGCCATCTGAGTGCGGCTGCTCCTCTCCGCCTTAAACGTAGGCACAGCCTCAGCCAACCTACGGGGATGCGGCCCGTCACCTCGCTCCCATAATACGGGCAGATAAGTCCCAAGCCGCCGAGGCCTCCAAGAGGACCGATGGAGATCGACCGGGAAGGGGCGCCGCCTCAGGCCGCAGTCTACGATGAGGCAGCCGGAGGCAGCCGACAACAGCGACCCCTTGGTGAACTTCCGCAGCCGGCCGAGACAACAGGTCTACCCGGCACCCGCCGCTATTTGACTAAGTCCCGCCGGCGCGAGGTAGACCTGGTGTCCCAGGGGCCGGGGTAGACCTGGTGTCCCGGGCTCCGGGGTAGACCTGGTGTCCCGGGCTCCGGGGTAGACCTGGTGTCCCGGGGGCCGGGGTAGACCTGGTGTCCGGGTCTCCGGGGTAGACCTGGTGTCCCGGGGGCCGGGGTAGACCTGGTGTCCGGGGCTCCGGGGTAGACCTGGTGTCCCGGGCGCCGGGGTAGACCTGGTGTCCCGGGCTCCGGGGTAGACCTGGTGTCCCGGGCGCCGGGGTAGACCTGGTGTCCGGGTCTCCGGGGTAGACCTGGTGTCCCGGGGGCCGGGGTAGACCTGGTGTCCGGGGCTCCGGGGTAGACCTGGTGTCCCGGGCGCCGGGGTAGACCTGGTGTCCCGGGCTCCGGGGTAGACCTGGTGTCCCGGGCGCCGGGGTAGACCTGGTGTCCCGGGCTCCGGGGTAGACCTGGTGTCCCGGGCGCCGGGGTAGACCTGGTGTCCGGGTCTCCGGGGTAGACCTGGTGTCCCGGGGGCCGGGGTAGACCTGGTGTCCGGGGCTCCGGGGTAGACCTGGTGTCCCGGGCGCCGGGGTAGACCTGGTGTCCCGGGCTCCGGGGTAGACCTGGTGTCCCGGGCGCCGGGGTAGACCTGGTGTCCCGGGCGCCGGGGTAGACCTGGTGTCCCGGGCTCCGGGGTAGACCTGGTGTCCCGGGCGCCGGGGTAGACCTGGTGTCCCGGGCGCCGGGGTAGACCTGGTGTCCGGGTCTCCGGGGTAGACCTGGTGTCCCGGGGGCCGGGGTAGACCTGGTGTCCGGGGCTCCGGGGTAGACCTGGTGTCCCGGGCGCCGGGGTAGACCTGGTGTCCCGGGCTCCGGGGTAGACCTGGTGTCCCGGGCGCCGGGGTAGACCTGGTGTCCCAGGGACCGGGGTAGACCTGGTGTCCCGCCAGATCCGGAGAAGACCTGGTGTCCCCGGCCCGAGAGCCAGCAGACCTGGTGTCCCCGGACCGAGACGGGGTAGACCGGCTGTCCGCGGCCAGAGACGGGGTAGACCTGGTGTCCCCGGCCCGAGACGGGGTAGACCTGGTGTCTGCGGCACAAGACGGGGTAGACCTGGTGTCTCCGGCCAGAAGCGGGGTAGACCTGTTGTCCTAGAGCCCGGGGTAGACCTGGTGTCCCGGGGGCCGGGGTAGACCTGGTGTCCCGGGCTCCGGGGTAGACCTGGTGTCCCGGGCGCCGGGGTAGACCTGGTGTCCCGGGCTCCGGGGTAGACCTGGTGTCCCGGGCGCCGGGGTAGACCTGGTGTCCCGGGCTCCGGGGTAGACCTGGTGTCCCGGGCGCCGGGGTAGACCTGGTGTCCCGGGCTCCGGGGTAGACCTGGTGTCCCGGGCGCCGGGGTAGACCTGGTGTCCGGGTCTCCGGGGTAGACCTGGTGTCCCGGGGGCCGGGGTAGACCTGGTGTCCGGGGCGCCGGGGTAGACCTGGTGTCCCGGGCGCCGGGGTAGACCTGGTGTCCCGGGCTCCGGGGTAGACCTGGTGTCCCGGGCGCCGGGGTAGACCTGGTGTCCCAGGGACCGGGGTAGACCTGGTGTCCCGCCAGATCCGGAGAAGACCTGGTGTCCCCGGCCCGAGAGCCAGCAGACCTGGTGTCCCCGGACCGAGACGGGGTAGACCGGCTGTCCGCGGCCAGAGACGGGGTAGACCTGGTGTCCCCGGCCCGAGACGGGGTAGACCTGGTGTCTGCGGCACAAGACGGGGTAGACCTGGTGTCTCCGGCCAGAAGCGGGGTAGACCTGTTGTCCTAGAGCCCGGGGTAGACCTGGTGTCCCGGGGGCCGGGGTAGACCTGGTGTCCGGGTCTCCGGGGTAGACCTGGTGTCCCGGGCGCCGGGGTAGACCTGGTGTCCCGGGCTCCGGGGTAGACCTTGTGTCCCGGGCGCCGGGGTAGACCTGGTGTCCCGGGCTCCGGGGTAGACCTGGTGTCCCGGGCTCCGGGGTAGACCTGGTGTCCCGGGCGCCGGGGTAGACCTGGTGTCCGGGTCTGGGGGTAGACCTGGTGTCCCGGGGGCCGGGGTAGACCTGGTGTCCGGGTCTCCGGGGTAGACCTGGTGTCCCGGGCGCCGGGGTAGACCTGGTGTCCCGGGCTCCGGGGTAGACCTGGTGTCCCGGGCGCCGGGGTAGACCTGGTGTCCCGGGCTCCGGGGTAGACCTGGTGTCCCGGGCGCCGGGGTAGACCTGGTGTCCCGGGCTCCGGGGTAGACCTGGTGTCCCGGGCGCCGGGGTAGACCTGGTGTCCGGGTCTCCGGGGTAGACCTGGTGTCCCGGGGGCCGGGGTAGACCTGGTGTCCGGGGCGCCGGGGTAGACCTGGTGTCCCGGGCGCCGGGGTAGACCTGGTGTCCCGGGCTCCGGGGTAGACCTGGTGTCCCGGGCGCCGGGGTAGACCTGGTGTCCCAGGGACCGGGGTAGACCTGGTGTCCCGCCAGATCCGGAGAAGACCTGGTGTCCCCGGCCCGAGAGCCAGCAGACCTGGTGTCCCCGGACCGAGACGGGGTAGACCGGCTGTCCGCGGCCAGAGACGGGGTAGACCTGGTGTCCCCGGCCCGAGACGGGGTAGACCTGGTGTCTGCGGCACAAGACGGGGTAGACCTGGTGTCTCCGGCCAGAAGCGGGGTAGACCTGTTGTCCTAGAGCCCGGGGTAGACCTGGTGTCCCGGGGGCCGGGGTAGACCTGGTGTCCGGGTCTCCGGGGTAGACCTGGTGTCCCGGGCGCCGGGGTAGACCTGGTGTCCCGGGCTCCGGGGTAGACCTTGTGTCCCGGGCGCCGGGGTAGACCTGGTGTCCCGGGCTCCGGGGTAGACCTGGTGTCCCGGGCTCCGGGGTAGACCTGGTGTCCCGGGCGCCGGGGTAGACCTGGTGTCCGGGTCTCCGGGGTAGACCTGGTGTCCCGGGGGCCGGGGTAGACCTGGTGTCCGGGGCTCCGGGGTAGACCTGGTGTCCCGGGCGCCGGGGTAGACCTGGTGTCCCGGGCTCCGGGGTAGACCTGGTGTCCCGGGCGCCGGGGTAGACCTGGTGTCCCAGGGACCGGGGTAGACCTGGTGTCCCGCCAGATCCGGAGAAGACCTGGTGTCCCCGGCCCGAGAGCCAGCAGACCTGGTGTCCCCGGACCGAGACGGGGTAGACCGGCTGTCCGCGGCCAGAGACGGGGTAGACCTGGTGTCCCCGGCCCGAGACGGGGTAGACCTGGTGTCTGCGGCACAAGACGGGGTAGACCTGGTGTCTCCGGCCAGAAGCGGGGTAGACCTGTTGTCCTAGAGCCCGGGGTAGACCTGGTGTCCCGGGGGCCGGGGTAGACCTGGTGTCCGGGTCTCCGGGGTAGACCTGGTGTCCCGGGGACCGGGGTAGACCTGGTGTCCGGGGCTCCGGGGTAGACCTGGTGTCCCGGGCTCCGGGGTAGACCTGGTGTCCCGGGGGCCGGGGTAGACCTGGTGTCCCGGGCTCCGGGGTAGACCTGGTGTCCCAGGGGCCGGGGTAGACCTGGTGTCCCAGGGGCCGGGGTAGACCTGGTGTCCCGGGCTCCGGGGTAGACCTGGTGTCCCGGGCTCCGGGGTAGACCTGGTGTCCCGGGGGCCGGGGTAGACCTGGTGTCCCGGGCTCCGGGGTAGACCTGGTGTCCCAGGGGCCGGGGTAGACCTGGTGTCCCAGGGGCCGGGGTAGACCTGGTGTCCCGGGCTCCGGGGTAGACCTGGTGTCCCGGGGGCCGGGGTAGACCTGGTGTCCGGGTCTCCGGGGTAGACCTGGTGTCCCGGGGGCCGGGGTAGACCTGGTGTCCGGGGCTCCGGGGTAGACCTGGTGTCCCGGGCGCCGGGGTAGACCTGGTGTCCCAGGGACCGGGGTAGTCCTGGTGTCCCGCCAGATCCGGAGAAGACCTGGTGTCCCCGGCCCGAGAGCCAGCAGACCTGGTGTCCCCGGACCGAGACGGGGTAGACCGGCTGTCCGCGGCCAGAGACGGGGTAGACCTGGTGTCCCCGGCCCGAGACGGGGTAGACCTGGTGTCTGCGGCACAAGACGGGGTAGACCTGGTGTCTCCGGCCAGAAGCGGGGTAGACCTGTTGTCCTAGAGCCCGGGGTAGACCTGGTGTCCCGGGGGCCGGGGTAGACCTGGTGTCCGGGTCTCCGGGGTAGACCTGGTGTCCCGGGGACCGGGGTAGACCTGGTGTCCGGGGCTCCGGGGTAGACCTGGTGTCCCGGGCTCCGGGGTAGACCTGGTGTCCCGGGGGCCGGGGTAGACCTGGTGTCCCGGGCTCCGGGGTAGACCTGGTGTCCCAGGGGCCGGGGTAGACCTGGTGTCCCAGGGGCCGGGGTAGACCTGGTGTCCCGGGCTCCGGGGTAGACCTGGTGTCCCGGGCTCCGGGGTAGACCTGGTGTCCCGGGGGCCGGGGTAGACCTGGTGTCCCGGGCTCCGGGGTAGACCTGGTGTCCCAGGGGCCGGGGTAGACCTGGTGTCCGGGTCTCCGGGGTAGACCTGGTGTCCCGGGCTCCGGGGTAGACCTGGTGTCCCGGGGGCCGGGGTAGACCTGGTGTCCGGGTCTCCGGGGTAGACCTGGTGTCCCGGGGGCCGGGGTAGACCTGGCTTCCGGGGCTCCGGGGTAGACCTGGTGTCCCGGGCGCCGGGGTAGACCTGGTGTCCCAGGGACCGGGGTAGTCCTGGTGTCCCGCCAGATCCGGAGAAGACCTGGTGTCCCCGGCCCGAGAGCCAGCAGACCTGGTGTCCCCGGACCGAGACGGGGTAGACCGGCTGTCCGCGGCCAGAGACGGGGTAGACCTGGTGTCCCCGGCCCGAGACGGGGTAGACCTGGTGTCTGCGGCACAAGACGGGGTAGACCTGGTGTCTCCGGCCAGAAGCGGGGTAGACCTGTTGTCCTAGAGCCCGGGGTAGACCTGGTGTCCCGGGGGCCGGGGTAGACCTGGTGTCCGGGTCTCCGGGGTAGACCT
>NW_027428354.1:230000-237500 GCF_047830755.1 Zonotrichia albicollis | reverse complement strand
AGGAGCGCGCGGATCGGGCTCTGCTCCCCCGTCCGCGCCCCATCGGTTCTCGGGTCGTTTTCGCCCTCTCTTCTCTCTCGCCATCCATGACCCGCGGCTCAGCTCCAACCGCACCGCCGCCCGGCGCTGCTCGCGGCCGGCACCCACGGGGCGCTAACCCGGACCGGGGCCGGCACCGGCACCTCGCGTGGTTTTCGAAGGACACCTGTAGGCTAGCGGGGCCACGCGGCCGTCACACAGCTGGGGTCGGTAAAGCCGCCCTCCCCGGCAGCGGGAGGGGCGACACCTCGCCTGCGACGGGAAGCGAACTGGAAAAGGAGACCGCCCTGCCCGAGCAGCGGACACCCCCGCCGTGACTTCCCCGCGACAGAGAAGCCCCGGAAGGAGAGCCGGCCGGCCGGGGGCCCTCTCCGACGCCACCCGAAAAGCCTCATCGATCGAGTGCGGCCGAGGAAGGAGCCGCGCCGACGACGGCGACGACGACGGCCCCCCCACGGCCACGGTCCTGGGACAACGGGGCGACGGCCGCCCAGCCCCGCCTGCGGAGCGCTCGCGGCAGAGGAGGAGCGCGGGGGGTGCCGCCACCCGCCCGCCCGCGGGCGCCAACGGATTCCCTTCTCGGCTAGGCAACGGCAGGACTGGGACTGGGCTGGCCCGCCAGGCCGGGGGGACTCGGCTTCCCCTTCCGGCCCGGGGAACCCGGCCGAGCGTGCGAGAAATACGTGCCACCGGACCGCGCGCCGCCGGCGGCCGGCTTTCCCTTTCCGGAAAAAAATAGCCGGAGGAACGGCACGACAAAAAGGCACATGGAGGCGGCGTTCGCAGCGACCCGTGCTAGCCACGGGGGCCGCGGGCCCGGGACGCCGGAGGCACCCGCGGGGGCGAGTTACGAGTCTCACTCCCCCACGGAGCCCCAGACATCCCGCTCGCTCCCTTCTCTCTCGCCGACGTGGCCCGCGCGCGCCTTCGTCGCAACGGCTCCTCGGTGCCGCGGCTTAAGGCCGCCAGAGAAAAATCCGCGGAGGCCGGGCGGGCGCCCCCACTCTCTGCCCGCGCACCGGCGCGCCTAAACCGCGGAAAAAAAAGAAAAAACGCGGACCCGCGTGGCAACCCAGCCCGCCCGGCCCAAGGGGCTCGGTCGATGCGCCCGCGACCGAGGTGGACGAGGCGCCGCCGCCTCGCCCGGGAAAGGTCCGGGGGGCTCTCGGACTCTCTCTCTCTCTCTCTCTCTCTCTCTCTCTCTGTCGGGTGCCGGGTCCGTCAACTCCGAAAAACTCCGCCCGCCAACGCGGGTCCCCGGCTTAAGGCCGAGGAAGGGGGACGGCTTCAACGAGGCGGCCCGGGGACGGGGCGCCCCGACCCCGGCTCCGCAGCTTCACCGGGCGGGCGGACGGCCCGAAACAGTGCCCGCCGAGTGGGCCCCGGCTTAAGGCCAGGCACAAAAGGGACGAGGCGCCGCCGCCTCGCCCGCCAAGCGGCTCTCTCGAATCGCCTTTCACAGCCCTTCTCTCTCGGCATCCCGGGGGGATCCGGCCCCTCCGCTCGGCAGCCCTTCTCTCTCGGCATCCCGGGGGGAGATCCGGCCCCTCCGCTCGGCAGCCCTTCTCTCTCGGCATCCCGGGGGGAAACCGGCCCCTCCGCTCGGCAGCCCTTCTCTCTCGGCATCCCGGGGGGAGATCCGGCCCCTCCGCTCGGCAGCCCTTCTCTCTCGGCATCCCGGGGGGGAGATCCGGCCCCTCCGCTCGGCAGCCCTTCTCTCTCGGCATCCCCGGGGGGAGATCCGGCCCCTCCGCTCGGCAGCCCTTCTCTCTCGGCATCCCGGGGGAAACCGGCCCCTCCCCGCTGGCAGCCCTTCTCTCTCGGCATCCCGGGGGAAACCGGCCCCCTCCGCTCGGCAGCCCTTCTCTCTCGGCATCCCGGGGGGAATCCGGCCCCTCCGCTCGGCAGCCCTTCTCTCTCGGCATCCCGGGGGGAATCCGGCCCCTCCGCTCGGCAGCCCTTCTCTCTCGGCATCCCGGGGGGAATCCGGCCCCTCCGCTCGGCAGCCCTTCTCTCTCGGCATCCCGGGGGGAATCCGGCCCCTTCTCTCTCTCTCTCTCTCTCTCTCTCTCTCTCTCTATCTCTCGGCCTCCCGGGGGAACCGGCCCCTCCGCTCGCAGCCCTTCTCTCTCGGTCTCTCGGGGGGATCCGGTCCGTCTTTTCTCAGCCCTTCTCTCTCGGCCTCGCTCTCACTGTGCCAACTTCCCCGGGAGGGACGGGAGCCGGAGCCGAGCCACAAGGAGACTCGCCCCGGCTAGGCGGAACACTGGCTTTTTCCCTTTGCCGGCCACCTGAGTGCGGCTGCTCCTCTCCGCCTTAAACGTAGGCACAGCCTCAGCCAACCTACGGGGATGCGGCCCGTCACCTCGCTCCCATAATACGGGCAGATAAGTCCCAAGCCGCCGAGGCCTCCAAGAGGACCGATGGAGATCGACCGGGAAGGGGCGCCGCCTCAGGCCGCAGCCTACGATGAGGCAGCCGGAGGCAGCCGACAACAGCGACCCCTTGGTGAACTTCCGCAGCCGGCCGAGACAACAGGTCTACCCGGCACCCGCCGCTATTTGACTAAGTCCCGCCGGCGCGAGGTAGACCTGGTGTCCCAGGGGCCGGGGTAGACCTGGTGTCCCAGGGGCCGGGGTAGACCTGGTGTCCCGGGCTCCGGGGTAGACCTGGTGTCCCGGGGGCCGGGGTAGACCTGGTGTCCGGGTCTCCGGGGTAGACCTGGTGTCCCGGGGGCCGGGGTAGACCTGGTGTCCGGGGCTCCGGGGTAGACCTGGTGTCCCGGGCGCCGGGGTAGACCTGGTGTCCCGGGCTCCGGGGTAGACCTGGTGTCCCGGGCGCCGGGGTAGACCTGGTGTCCCGGGCTCCGGGGTAGACCTGGTGTCCCGGGGGCCGGGGTAGACCTGGTGTCCGGGGCTCCGGGGTAGACCTGGTGTCCCGGGCGCCGGGGTAGACCTGGTGTCCCGGGCTCCGGGGTAGACCTGGTGTCCCGGGCGCCGGGGTAGACCTGGTGTCCGGGTCTCCGGGGTAGACCTGGTGTCCCGGGGGCCGGGGTAGACCTGGTGTCCGGGGCTCCGGGGTAGACCTGGTGTCCCGGGCGCCGGGGTAGACCTGGTGTCCCGGGCTCCGGGGTAGACCTGGTGTCCCGGGCGCCGGGGTAGACCTGGTGTCCCGGGCTCCGGGGTAGACCTGGTGTCCCGGGCGCCGGGGTAGACCTGGTGTCCGGGTCTCCGGGGTAGACCTGGTGTCCCGGGGGCCGGGGTAGACCTGGTGTCCGGGGCTCCGGGGTAGACCTGGTGTCCCGGGCGCCGGGGTAGACCTGGTGTCCCGGGCTCCGGGGTAGACCTGGTGTCCCGGGGGCCGGGGTAGACCTGGTGTCCGGGGCTCCGGGGTAGACCTGGTGTCCCGGGCGCCGGGGTAGACCTGGTGTCCCGGGCTCCGGGGTAGACCTGGTGTCCCGGGGGCCGGGGTAGACCTGGTGTCCGGGTCTCCGGGGTAGACCTGGTGTCCCGGGGGCCGGGGTAGACCTGGTGTCCGGGGCTCCGGGGTAGACCTGGTGTCCCGGGCGCCGGGGTAGACCTGGTGTCCCGGGCTCCGGGGTAGACCTGGTGTCCCGGGGGCCGGGGTAGACCTGGTGTCCGGGTCTCCGGGGTAGACCTGGTGTCCCGGGGGCCGGGGTAGACCTGGTGTCCGGGGCTCCGGGGTAGACCTGGTGTCCCGGGCGCCGGGGTAGACCTGGTGTCCCGGGCGCCGGGGTAGACCTGGTGTCCCGGGCTCCGGGGTAGACCTGGTGTCCCGGGGGCCGGGGTAGACCTGGTGTCCGGGGCTCCGGGGTAGACCTGGTGTCCCGGGCGCCGGGGTAGACCTGGTGTCCCGGGCTCCGGGGTAGACCTGGTGTCCCGGGCGCCGGGGTAGACCTGGTGTCCCGGGCTCCGGGGTAGACCTGGTGTCCCGGGCGCCGGGGTAGACCTGGTGTCCGGGTCTCCGGGGTAGACCTGGTGTCCCGGGGGCCGGGGTAGACCTGGTGTCCGGGGCTCCGGGGTAGACCTGGTGTCCCGGGCGCCGGGGTAGACCTGGTGTCCCGGGCTCCGGGGTAGACCTGGTGTCCCGGGCGCCGGGGTAGACCTGGTGTCCCGGGCTCCGGGGTAGACCTGGTGTCCCGGGCGCCGGGGTAGACCTGGTGTCCCAGGGACCGGGGTAGACCTGGTGTCCCGCCAGATCCGGAGAAGACCTGGTGTCCCCGGCCCGAGAGCCAGCAGACCTGGTGTCCCCGGACCGAGACGGGGTAGACCGGCTGTCCGCGGCCAGAGACGGGGTAGACCTGGTGTCCCCGGCCCGAGACGGGGTAGACCTGGTGTCTGCGGCACAAGACGGGGTAGACCTGGTGTCTCCGGCCAGAAGCGGGGTAGACCTGTTGTCCTAGAGCCCGGGGTAGACCTGGTGTCCCGGGCGCCGGGGTAGACCTGGTGTCCGGGTCTCCGGGGTAGACCTGGTGTCCCGGGGGCCGGGGTAGACCTGGTGTCCCAGGCGCCGGGGTAGACCTGGTGTCCCAGGGGCCGGGGTAGACCTGGTGTCCCGGGAGCCGGGGTAGACCTGGTGTCCCAGGGGCCGGGGTAGACCTGGTGTCCCGGGCTCGGGGGTAGACCTGGTGTCCCGGGGGCCGGGGTAGACCTGGTGTCCCGGGCTCCGGGGTAGACCTGGTGTCCTCGAGCGCCGGGTAGACCTGGTGTCCGGGGCTCCGGGGTAGACCTGGTGTCCCGGGCGCCGGGGTAGACCTGGTGTCCGGGGCTCCGGGGTAGACCTGGTGTCCCGGGCGCCGGGGTAGACCTGGTGTCCCGGGCTCCGGGGTAGACCTGGTGTCCCGGGGGCCGGGGTAGACCTGGTGTCCGGGTCTCCGGGGTAGACCTGGTGTCCCGGGGGCCGGGGTAGACCTGGTGTCCGGGGCTCCGGGGTAGACCTGGTGTCCCGGGCGCCGGGGTAGACCTGGTGTCCCGGGCGCCGGGGTAGACCTGGTGTCCCGGGGGCCGGGGTAGACCTGGTGTCCGGGGCTCCGGGGTAGACCTGGTGTCCCGGGCGCCGGGGTAGACCTGGTGTCCCGGGCTCCGGGGTAGACCTGGTGTCCCGGGCGCCGGGGTAGACCTGGTGTCCCGGGCTCCGGGGTAGACCTGGTGTCCCGGGCGCCGGGGTAGACCTGGTGTCCGGGTCTCCGGGGTAGACCTGGTGTCCCGGGGGCCGGGGTAGACCTGGTGTCCGGGGCTCCGGGGTAGACCTGGTGTCCCGGGCGCCGGGGTAGACCTGGTGTCCCGGGCTCCGGGGTAGACCTGGTGTCCCGGGCGCCGGGGTAGACCTGGTGTCCCGGGCTCCGGGGTAGACCTGGTGTCCCGGGCGCCGGGGTAGACCTGGTGTCCCAGGGACCGGGGTAGACCTGGTGTCCCGCCAGATCCGGAGAAGACCTGGTGTCCCCGGCCCGAGAGCCAGCAGACCTGGTGTCCCCGGACCGAGACGGGGTAGACCGGCTGTCCGCGGCCAGAGACGGGGTAGACCTGGTGTCCCCGGCCCGAGACGGGGTAGACCTGGTGTCTGCGGCACAAGACGGGGTAGACCTGGTGTCTCCGGCCAGAAGCGGGGTAGACCTGTTGTCCTAGAGCCCGGGGTAGACCTGGTGTCCCGGGCGCCGGGGTAGACCTGGTGTCCGGGTCTCCGGGGTAGACCTGGTGTCCCGGGGGCCGGGGTAGACCTGGTGTCCGGGGCTCCGGGGTAGACCTGGTGTCCCGGGCTCCGGGGTAGACCTGGTGTCCCAGGCGCCGGGGTAGACCTGGTGTCCCAGGGGCCGGGGTAGACCTGGTGTCCCGGGAGCCGGGGTAGACCTGGTGTCCCAGGGGCCGGGGTAGACCTGGTGTCCCGGGCTCGGGGGTAGACCTGGTGTCCCGGGGGCCGGGGTAGACCTGGTGTCCCGGGCTCCGGGGTAGACCTGGTGTCCTCGAGCGCCGGGTAGACCTGGTGTCCCAGGGCCCGGGGTAGACCTGGTGTCCCGGGCTCCGGGGTAGACCTGGTGTCCCGGGCGCCGGGGTAGACCCGGTGTCCTCGAGCGCCGGGTAGACCTGGTGTCCCGGGACTCGGGGTAGACCTGCTGTCCCGTTCCCCGGGGTAGACCTGGTGTCCCAGGGCCTACCCCGGGGCCCGGGACACCAGGTCTACCCATGGTCCCAGGACACCAGGTCTACCCCGGGGAACGGGACACCAGGTCTACCCCGGGCCCCGGGACACCAGGTCTACCCATGGTCCCGGGACACCAGGTCTACCCCGGGGCCCGCGACACCAGGTCTACCCCGGCCTCTGGGACACCAGGTCTACCCAGGGCCCTGGGACAACAGGTCTACCCCGGGGCCCTCTGACACCAGGTCTACCCCGGGGAACGGGACACCAGGTCTACCCCGGGGCCCGCGACACCAGGTCTACCCGGTGCTCTAGGACAACAGGTCTACCCCGGGGCCCGCGACACCAGGTCTACCCAGGGCCCTCGGACACCAGGTCTACCCCGGGCCCCGGGACACCAGGTCTACCCCGGGCCCTGGGACACCAGGTCTACCCCGGGCCCTGGGACACCAGGTCTACCCCGGGGAACGGGACACCAGGTCTACCCCGGGCCCCGGGACACCAGGTCTACCCCGGGGCCTGCGACACCAGGTCTACCTCGGGGAACGGGACACCAGGTCTACCCCGGGGCCCGCGACATCTGGTCTACCCAGTGCTCTAGGACAACAGGTCTACCCCGGGGCCCGCGACACCAGGTCTACCCCGGGGAACGGGACACCAGGTCTACCCCGGGCCCCGGGACACCAGGTCTACCCCGGGCCCTGGGACACCAGGTCTACCCAGGGCCCTCGGACACCAGGTCTACCCCGGGGCCCGCGACACCAGGTCTACCCAGGGCCCTCGGACACCAGGTCTACCCCGGGCCCCGGGACACCAGGTCTACCCCGGGCCCTGGGACACCAGGTCTACCCAGGGCCCTCGGACACCAGGTCTACCCCGGGGAACGGGACACCAGGTCTACCCCGGGCCCTGGGACACCAGGTCTACCCAGGGCCCTCGGACACCAGGTCTACCCCGGGGAACGGGACACCAGGTCTACCCCGGGCCCCGGGACACCAGGTCTACCCCGGGCCCTGGGACACCAGGTCTACCCCGGGGCCCGCGACACCAGGTCTACCTCGGGGAACGGGACACCAGGTCTACCCCGGGGCCCGCGACACCTGGTCTACCCAGTGCTCTAGGACAACAGGTCTACCCCGGGGCCCGCGACACCGGGTCTACCCCGGGGCCCTCGGTCACCAGGTCTACCCGGGGGTTAGGGTTAGGGTTAGGGTAAGGGTTGGGGTAAGGGTTAGGGTTAGGGTAAGGGTTGGGGTTGGGGTTGGGGTTGGGGTAGGGGTTGGGGTAGGGGTTAGGGTTGGGGTT
>NW_027428354.1:220000-222500 GCF_047830755.1 Zonotrichia albicollis | reverse complement strand
AGCGGCAGCACGGCACGGTACCGCCGCGGTACCCACCCGCAGACAGCCGCCCGCTCGGGGTGGAAGGCCGGGGGCGAGGCCCGCGCCTCGCCCTCCCTTTTCTCGCCCTTTCTCTCTCGCTCTCTCTCTCTCTCGCCTTTCTCTCGGCCCTCGGCGGCGCTTTCGACGCCGTCTCTCGCTCTACCCCCGGCCGCCGCCGCCGCCGCCGCATCCGCGGCGCGCGGCCCCGGCGAGGACGAGCTCCGCCCCAGCGGCTCGCTCCGGGAGCGGGGAGCTACGGAGCGCTCCCCGAGTCTGCATTTAGGGGGACGAAGGCCCTGCGCGGCGACGGCCGTCGACCGGCGGCCGCGACGACGACGGCGACGCGCGCCGGGCCGCAGGCAAGGGATCGGGGCCGCCGAGGGAAACGCTTCCCTCGCCCGACCGCCCGACCGCCTTCCCTCCGGGCACCGGCGGCACGCCGCCGCCGCCGCCGCCGCACCGCCGCCGCCGGACCGCCCGCCGCGGGCAACGGGCCTGCGAGGCGACCCCAGCCGCGCCGCCGGGGTGGCCCCCGGACGGCGATTGATCGTCAAGCGACGCTCAGACAGGCGTAGCCCCGGGAGGAACCCGGGGCCGCAAGTGCGTTCGAAGTGTCGATGATCAATGTGTCCTGCAATTCACATTAATTCTCGCAGCTAGCTGCGTTCTTCATCGACGCACGAGCCGAGTGATCCACCGCTAAGAGTTGTCTGGCTTTCGGGCGCCGCTCGCCGCCGAGCGGCCCCTTTTTGTCTCTCGCGCCGAGGACGCGCGGGCGCGCGCCTGGCTTCGACCGTACGAGCACACACGACACTGAGAAACGGGAGAAACCCACGCTCCGAAGGACTGCCGAGAGGGCGGGGGAGCCCGCGCCCCCGACCGCCTCCCCCCCCGCGAGGGGAGACGCCGACCTCACGTGCCGTCTTTCGGAGGCGGCCCAGGCGCCCGGGCTCGGCCCGGCCTCCGCGCGGAGGGCCGGGCGGCGCGCGCCGGCACGCGGGGGGCACGGCGGCCCGCCCGCTCTCGCTTTCACGGGAACGACGCAACACACGGCTCGGCAACGCGGCCGGGGGCGCGGCCGTCGGCCCCCGCGCACGCCGGCTCCCCCGGCGGCCGCCCCCGCCGCGGGGGCTCGCGGAGCGCGCCGCCGCGCCGCCGCGCGGCCGGCTTCCCTTTCTCTCTCCCAGCGGCCTTTCGCCCGCTCGAGACGGCGCGCGGCGACGACCGTGCCGCCGGCGCGCCTCCCCCCGGCGGGACCGCTCCCGCCGGGCGGGCCGGCGTCCGGCGGACGCGCTCCGCCGCCGGCCCCGGAGGCGGACGCCACCGAGAGCCGAGCCGGCGTTCGCCAGCGCCCGAGGCCTGCCGGAAGGCAGACCCCGCCGCCGCCGCCGGGGCCGCGCTCCCGGCACCGCCGCCGCCGCCTCCCACCGCCGTGGCCCCCTTCGCCTCGGCACGCGCCCGGCGGAAGGCGTACGGCGCTGAGCCGGGGGGCAACGCCCGCTCTCCTCGTTTTCACGCGGAGACCGGGCGGGGGAAGCGCCCCCGCGGCCGCCCGCACGCCTTCCTTCGGCCCACGCGCGGCCGAGAAGGGCGACGGGGGACGCGACGTGCGGGGCCCGGGACGGGACCGCCGCCGGCCGCGGCGGGCGCCCTCCGGCCGACCGTCCCCCGCAGGGAAGAGGGGGACACCCGTCGAGCGGCGCCGCCGCCGCTCGGCACGGGGTCGCCCGCGCTCGCGGGCCTCCGCCGACGGAGGGCCCGCCGGGCGCTCGCCCCCCGGGCGGGCGGGCGATCGAGCGGGGGGGACGGCCGGCGGACGGCGCCGCCGGCGCGCCTTCGAGGAGGAAAGGCCGTCGAGGGAGAGCGATAGGGGCCGGACGCGCGGGACGCGGCGCCGCGCCCGCGAGACGCCGCAACGGCGGCGGCTCCAGGAGAGAGCGCGGCGGACCCCGGCGGCCGCCACCCCGCGGCCGAGGAAAAGGCAGAGAGCGGGCGCTCTCTGCCGGCGTCGCCCGTTACGACGAGGCGGGCGGGTCGGCCCCCGCGGCCGACCGCGCGCCGCGGCCTCTCCGCAGAGGCCGGGCCGCGGAGAGGGGGGGGCAGGGCGCCCCTCCCCGGCGCGGCGCGGTTACCCCCGCGCGCGCGCGCGCGGCGGGGGCGACGACGACGACGACGGAGGGAGCGCGGCCGGCGGCCACGGACACCACCGCAGGAGCTACGGGGAGTAGCTGCTCCCCTACCCCTCAATGGCGCCGCGCCGCCGCCCGGCAACACCCGCCGCCGCCGCCGCCGCCGCCGCCGCCGCGGGGCCCACGGCGGGCCGCGCCGAGCCGCCCGAGTCTTTAAACCGCCGCCCGGCTTCGCCGGCCCCCTTTCGGCCCCCGCCGCAACAGCGTTTGACGACGCCGAGGGGGGAAAAACCTGAGGGAGAAACCGCCGAGGCGCGGAGCGCTAGGTACCTGGCCCTGGGGCGAGGGAA
>NW_027428354.1:207500-215000 GCF_047830755.1 Zonotrichia albicollis | reverse complement strand
CGCCGCCGCCTCGCCCGGGAAAGGTCCGGGGGGCTCTCGGACTCTCTCTCTCTCTCTCTCTCTCTCTCTCTCTCTCTGTCGGGTGCCGGGTCCGTCAACTCCGAAAAACTCCGCCCGCCAACGCGGGTCCCCGGCTTAAGGCCGAGGAAGGGGGACGGCTTCAACGAGGCGGCCCGGGGACGGGGCGCCCCGACCCCGGCTCCGCAGCTTCACCGGGCGGGCGGACGGCCCGAAACAGTGCCCGCCGAGTGGGCCCCGGCTTAAGGCCAGGCACAAAAGGGACGAGGCGCCGCCGCCTCGCCCGCCAAGCGGCTCTCTCGAATCGCCTTTCACAGCCCTTCTCTCTCGGCATCCCGGGGGGATCCGGCCCCTCCGCTCGGCAGCCCTTCTCTCTCGGCATCCCGGGGGGAGATCCGGCCCCTCCGCTCGGCAGCCCTTCTCTCTCGGCATCCCGGGGGGAAACCGGCCCCTCCGCTCGGCAGCCCTTCTCTCTCGGCATCCCGGGGGGAGATCCGGCCCCTCCGCTCGGCAGCCCTTCTCTCTCGGCATCCCGGGGGGGAGATCCGGCCCCTCCGCTCGGCAGCCCTTCTCTCTCGGCATCCCCGGGGGGAGATCCGGCCCCTCCGCTCGGCAGCCCTTCTCTCTCGGCATCCCGGGGGAAACCGGCCCCTCCCCGCTGGCAGCCCTTCTCTCTCGGCATCCCGGGGGAAACCGGCCCCCTCCGCTCGGCAGCCCTTCTCTCTCGGCATCCCGGGGGGAATCCGGCCCCTCCGCTCGGCAGCCCTTCTCTCTCGGCATCCCGGGGGGAATCCGGCCCCTCCGCTCGGCAGCCCTTCTCTCTCGGCATCCCGGGGGGAATCCGGCCCCTCCGCTCGGCAGCCCTTCTCTCTCGGCATCCCGGGGGGAATCCGGCCCCTTCTCTCTCTCTCTCTCTCTCTCTCTCTCTCTCTCTATCTCTCGGCCTCCCGGGGGAACCGGCCCCTCCGCTCGCAGCCCTTCTCTCTCGGTCTCTCGGGGGGATCCGGTCCGTCTTTTCTCAGCCCTTCTCTCTCGGCCTCGCTCTCACTGTGCCAACTTCCCCGGGAGGGACGGGAGCCGGAGCCGAGCCACAAGGAGACTCGCCCCGGCTAGGCGGAACACTGGCTTTTTCCCTTTGCCGGCCACCTGAGTGCGGCTGCTCCTCTCCGCCTTAAACGTAGGCACAGCCTCAGCCAACCTACGGGGATGCGGCCCGTCACCTCGCTCCCATAATACGGGCAGATAAGTCCCAAGCCGCCGAGGCCTCCAAGAGGACCGATGGAGATCGACCGGGAAGGGGCGCCGCCTCAGGCCGCAGCCTACGATGAGGCAGCCGGAGGCAGCCGACAACAGCGACCCCTTGGTGAACTTCCGCAGCCGGCCGAGACAACAGGTCTACCCGGCACCCGCCGCTATTTGACTAAGTCCCGCCGGCGCGAGGTAGACCTGGTGTCCCAGGGGCCGGGGTAGACCTGGTGTCCCAGGGGCCGGGGTAGACCTGGTGTCCCGGGCTCCGGGGTAGACCTGGTGTCCCGGGGGCCGGGGTAGACCTGGTGTCCGGGTCTCCGGGGTAGACCTGGTGTCCCGGGGGCCGGGGTAGACCTGGTGTCCGGGGCTCCGGGGTAGACCTGGTGTCCCGGGCGCCGGGGTAGACCTGGTGTCCCGGGCTCCGGGGTAGACCTGGTGTCCCGGGCGCCGGGGTAGACCTGGTGTCCCGGGCTCCGGGGTAGACCTGGTGTCCCGGGGGCCGGGGTAGACCTGGTGTCCGGGGCTCCGGGGTAGACCTGGTGTCCCGGGCGCCGGGGTAGACCTGGTGTCCCGGGCTCCGGGGTAGACCTGGTGTCCCGGGCGCCGGGGTAGACCTGGTGTCCGGGTCTCCGGGGTAGACCTGGTGTCCCGGGGGCCGGGGTAGACCTGGTGTCCGGGGCTCCGGGGTAGACCTGGTGTCCCGGGCGCCGGGGTAGACCTGGTGTCCCGGGCTCCGGGGTAGACCTGGTGTCCCGGGCGCCGGGGTAGACCTGGTGTCCCGGGCTCCGGGGTAGACCTGGTGTCCCGGGCGCCGGGGTAGACCTGGTGTCCGGGTCTCCGGGGTAGACCTGGTGTCCCGGGGGCCGGGGTAGACCTGGTGTCCGGGGCTCCGGGGTAGACCTGGTGTCCCGGGCGCCGGGGTAGACCTGGTGTCCCGGGCTCCGGGGTAGACCTGGTGTCCCGGGGGCCGGGGTAGACCTGGTGTCCGGGGCTCCGGGGTAGACCTGGTGTCCCGGGCGCCGGGGTAGACCTGGTGTCCCGGGCTCCGGGGTAGACCTGGTGTCCCGGGGGCCGGGGTAGACCTGGTGTCCGGGTCTCCGGGGTAGACCTGGTGTCCCGGGGGCCGGGGTAGACCTGGTGTCCGGGGCTCCGGGGTAGACCTGGTGTCCCGGGCGCCGGGGTAGACCTGGTGTCCCGGGCTCCGGGGTAGACCTGGTGTCCCGGGGGCCGGGGTAGACCTGGTGTCCGGGTCTCCGGGGTAGACCTGGTGTCCGGGTCTCCGGGGTAGACCTGGTGTCCCGGGGGCCGGGGTAGACCTGGTGTCCCAGGCGCCGGGGTAGACCTGGTGTCCCAGGGGCCGGGGTAGACCTGGTGTCCCGGGAGCCGGGGTAGACCTGGTGTCCCAGGGGCCGGGGTAGACCTGGTGTCCCGGGCTCGGGGGTAGACCTGGTGTCCCGGGGGCCGGGGTAGACCTGGTGTCCCGGGCTCCGGGGTAGACCTGGTGTCCTCGAGCGCCGGGTAGACCTGGTGTCCGGGGCTCCGGGGTAGACCTGGTGTCCCGGGCGCCGGGGTAGACCTGGTGTCCGGGTCTCCGGGGTAGACCTGGTGTCCCGGGGGCCGGGGTAGACCTGGTGTCCGGGGCTCCGGGGTAGACCTGGTGTCCCGGGCGCCGGGGTAGACCTGGTGTCCCGGGCTCCGGGGTAGACCTGGTGTCCCGGGCGCCGGGGTAGACCTGGTGTCCCGGGCTCCGGGGTAGACCTGGTGTCCCGGGCGCCGGGGTAGACCTGGTGTCCCAGGGACCGGGGTAGACCTGGTGTCCCGCCAGATCCGGAGAAGACCTGGTGTCCCCGGCCCGAGAGCCAGCAGACCTGGTGTCCCCGGACCGAGACGGGGTAGACCGGCTGTCCGCGGCCAGAGACGGGGTAGACCTGGTGTCCCCGGCCCGAGACGGGGTAGACCTGGTGTCTGCGGCACAAGACGGGGTAGACCTGGTGTCTCCGGCCAGAAGCGGGGTAGACCTGTTGTCCTAGAGCCCGGGGTAGACCTGGTGTCCCGGGCGCCGGGGTAGACCTGGTGTCCGGGTCTCCGGGGTAGACCTGGTGTCCCGGGGGCCGGGGTAGACCTGGTGTCCCAGGCGCCGGGGTAGACCTGGTGTCCCAGGGGCCGGGGTAGACCTGGTGTCCCGGGAGCCGGGGTAGACCTGGTGTCCCAGGGGCCGGGGTAGACCTGGTGTCCCGGGCTCGGGGGTAGACCTGGTGTCCCGGGGGCCGGGGTAGACCTGGTGTCCCGGGCTCCGGGGTAGACCTGGTGTCCTCGAGCGCCGGGTAGACCTGGTGTCCGGGGCTCCGGGGTAGACCTGGTGTCCCGGGCGCCGGGGTAGACCTGGTGTCCGGGGCTCCGGGGTAGACCTGGTGTCCCGGGCGCCGGGGTAGACCTGGTGTCCCGGGCTCCGGGGTAGACCTGGTGTCCCGGGGGCCGGGGTAGACCTGGTGTCCGGGTCTCCGGGGTAGACCTGGTGTCCCGGGGGCCGGGGTAGACCTGGTGTCCGGGGCTCCGGGGTAGACCTGGTGTCCCGGGCGCCGGGGTAGACCTGGTGTCCCGGGCGCCGGGGTAGACCTGGTGTCCCGGGCTCCGGGGTAGACCTGGTGTCCCGGGGGCCGGGGTAGACCTGGTGTCCGGGGCTCCGGGGTAGACCTGGTGTCCCGGGCGCCGGGGTAGACCTGGTGTCCCGGGCTCCGGGGTAGACCTGGTGTCCCGGGCGCCGGGGTAGACCTGGTGTCCCGGGCTCCGGGGTAGACCTGGTGTCCCGGGCGCCGGGGTAGACCTGGTGTCCGGGTCTCCGGGGTAGACCTGGTGTCCCGGGGGCCGGGGTAGACCTGGTGTCCGGGGCTCCGGGGTAGACCTGGTGTCCCGGGCGCCGGGGTAGACCTGGTGTCCCGGGCTCCGGGGTAGACCTGGTGTCCCGGGCGCCGGGGTAGACCTGGTGTCCCGGGCTCCGGGGTAGACCTGGTGTCCCGGGCGCCGGGGTAGACCTGGTGTCCCAGGGACCGGGGTAGACCTGGTGTCCCGCCAGATCCGGAGAAGACCTGGTGTCCCCGGCCCGAGAGCCAGCAGACCTGGTGTCCCCGGACCGAGACGGGGTAGACCGGCTGTCCGCGGCCAGAGACGGGGTAGACCTGGTGTCCCCGGCCCGAGACGGGGTAGACCTGGTGTCTGCGGCACAAGACGGGGTAGACCTGGTGTCTCCGGCCAGAAGCGGGGTAGACCTGTTGTCCTAGAGCCCGGGGTAGACCTGGTGTCCCGGGCGCCGGGGTAGACCTGGTGTCCGGGTCTCCGGGGTAGACCTGGTGTCCCGGGGGCCGGGGTAGACCTGGTGTCCCAGGCGCCGGGGTAGACCTGGTGTCCCAGGGGCCGGGGTAGACCTGGTGTCCCGGGAGCCGGGGTAGACCTGGTGTCCCAGGGGCCGGGGTAGACCTGGTGTCCCGGGCTCGGGGGTAGACCTGGTGTCCCGGGGGCCGGGGTAGACCTGGTGTCCCGGGCTCCGGGGTAGACCTGGTGTCCTCGAGCGCCGGGTAGACCTGGTGTCCGGGGCTCCGGGGTAGACCTGGTGTCCCGGGCGCCGGGGTAGACCTGGTGTCCCGGGCTCCGGGGTAGACCTGGTGTCCCGGGGGCCGGGGTAGACCTGGTGTCCCGGGCTCCGGGGTAGACCTGGTGTCCCGGGCGCCGGGGTAGACCTGGTGTCCCAAGGACCGGGGTAGACCTGGTGTCCCGCCAGATCCGGAGAAGACCTGGTGTCCCCGGCCCGAGAGCCAGCAGACCTGGTGTCCCCGGACCGAGACGGGGTAGACCGGCTGTCCGCGGCCAGAGACGGGGTAGACCTGGTGTCCCCGGCCCGAGACGGGGTAGACCTGGTGTCTGCGGCACAAGACGGGGTAGACCTGGTGTCTCCGGCCAGAAGCGGGGTAGACCTGTTGTCCTAGAGCCCGGGGTAGACCTGGTGTCCCGGGCGCCGGGGTAGACCTGTTGTCCTAGAGCCCGGGGTAGACCTGGTGTCCCGGGCGCCGGGGTAGACCTGGTGTCCGGGTCTCCGGGGTAGACCTGGTGTCCCGGGGGCCGGGGTAGACCTGGTGTCCGGGGCTCCGGGGTAGACCTGGTGTCCCGGGCGCCGGGGTAGACCTGGTGTCCCGGGCTCCGGGGTAGACCTGGTGTCCCGGGGGCCGGGGTAGACCTGGTGTCCGGGGCTCCGGGGTAGACCTGGTGTCCCGGGCGCCGGGGTAGACCTGGTGTCCCGGGCTCCGGGGTAGACCTGGTGTCCCGGGGGCCGGGGTAGACCTGGTGTCCGGGTCTCCGGGGTAGACCTGGTGTCCCGGGCTCCGGGGTAGACCTGGTGTCCCGGGCGCCGGGGTAGACCTGGTGTCCCAGGGACCGGGGTAGACCTGGTGTCCCGCCAGATCCGGAGAAGACCTGGTGTCCCCGGCCCGAGAGCCAGCAGACCTGGTGTCCCCGGACCGAGACGGGGTAGACCGGCTGTCCGCGGCCAGAGACGGGGTAGACCTGGTGTCCCCGGCCCGAGACGGGGTAGACCTGGTGTCTGCGGCACAAGACGGGGTAGACCTGGTGTCTCCGGCCAGAAGCGGGGTAGACCTGTTGTCCTAGAGCCCGGGGTAGACCTGGTGTCCCGGGCGCCGGGGTAGACCTGGTGTCCGGGTCTCCGGGGTAGACCTGGTGTCCCGGGGGCCGGGGTAGACCTGGTGTCCGGGGCTCCGGGGTAGACCTGGTGTCCCGGGCTCCGGGGTAGACCTGGTGTCCCAGGCGCCGGGGTAGACCTGGTGTCCCAGGGGCCGGGGTAGACCTGGTGTCCCGGGAGCCGGGGTAGACCTGGTGTCCCAGGGGCCGGGGTAGACCTGGTGTCCCGGGCTCGGGGGTAGACCTGGTGTCCCGGGGGCCGGGGTAGACCTGGTGTCCCGGGCTCCGGGGTAGACCTGGTGTCCTCGAGCGCCGGGTAGACCTGGTGTCCCAGGGCCCGGGGTAGACCTGGTGTCCCGGGCTCCGGGGTAGACCTGGTGTCCCGGGCGCCGGGGTAGACCCGGTGTCCTCGAGCGCCGGGTAGACCTGGTGTCCCGGGACTCGGGGTAGACCTGCTGTCCCGTTCCCCGGGGTAGACCTGGTGTCCCAGGGCCTACCCCGGGGCCCGGGACACCAGGTCTACCCATGGTCCCAGGACACCAGGTCTACCCCGGGGAACGGGACACCAGGTCTACCCCGGGCCCCGGGACACCAGGTCTACCCATGGTCCCGGGACACCAGGTCTACCCCGGGGCCCGCGACACCAGGTCTACCCCGGCCTCTGGGACACCAGGTCTACCCAGGGCCCTGGGACAACAGGTCTACCCCGGGGCCCTCTGACACCAGGTCTACCCCGGGGAACGGGACACCAGGTCTACCCCGGGGCCCGCGACACCAGGTCTACCCGGTGCTCTAGGACAACAGGTCTACCCCGGGGCCCGCGACACCAGGTCTACCCAGGGCCCTCGGACACCAGGTCTACCCCGGGCCCCGGGACACCAGGTCTACCCCGGGCCCTGGGACACCAGGTCTACCCCGGGCCCTGGGACACCAGGTCTACCCCGGGGAACGGGACACCAGGTCTACCCCGGGCCCCGGGACACCAGGTCTACCCCGGGGCCTGCGACACCAGGTCTACCTCGGGGAACGGGACACCAGGTCTACCCCGGGGCCCGCGACATCTGGTCTACCCAGTGCTCTAGGACAACAGGTCTACCCCGGGGCCCGCGACACCAGGTCTACCCCGGGGAACGGGACACCAGGTCTACCCCGGGCCCCGGGACACCAGGTCTACCCCGGGCCCTGGGACACCAGGTCTACCCAGGGCCCTCGGACACCAGGTCTACCCCGGGGCCCGCGACACCAGGTCTACCCAGGGCCCTCGGACACCAGGTCTACCCCGGGCCCCGGGACACCAGGTCTACCCCGGGCCCTGGGACACCAGGTCTACCCAGGGCCCTCGGACACCAGGTCTACCCCGGGGAACGGGACACCAGGTCTACCCCGGGCCCTGGGACACCAGGTCTACCCAGGGCCCTCGGACACCAGGTCTACCCCGGGGAACGGGACACCAGGTCTACCCCGGGCCCCGGGACACCAGGTCTACCCCGGGCCCTGGGACACCAGGTCTACCCCGGGGCCCGCGACACCAGGTCTACCTCGGGGAAC
>NW_027428354.1:185000-192500 GCF_047830755.1 Zonotrichia albicollis | reverse complement strand
GAAAAATCCGCGGAGGCCGGGCGGGCGCCCCCACTCTCTGCCCGCGCACCGGCGCGCCTAAACCGCGGAAAAAAAAGAAAAAACGCGGACCCGCGTGGCAACCCAGCCCGCCCGGCCCAAGGGGCTCGGTCGATGCGCCCGCGACCGAGGTGGACGAGGCGCCGCCGCCTCGCCCGGGAAAGGTCCGGGGGGCTCTCGGACTCTCTCTCTCTCTCTCTCTCTCTCTCTCTCTCTGTCGGGTGCCGGGTCCGTCAACTCCGAAAAACTCCGCCCGCCAACGCGGGTCCCCGGCTTAAGGCCGAGGAAGGGGGACGGCTTCAACGAGGCGGCCCGGGGACGGGGCGCCCCGACCCCGGCTCCGCAGCTTCACCGGGCGGGCGGACGGCCCGAAACAGTGCCCGCCGAGTGGGCCCCGGCTTAAGGCCAGGCACAAAAGGGACGAGGCGCCGCCGCCTCGCCCGCCAAGCGGCTCTCTCGAATCGCCTTTCACAGCCCTTCTCTCTCGGCATCCCGGGGGGATCCGGCCCCTCCGCTCGGCAGCCCTTCTCTCTCGGCATCCCGGGGGGAGATCCGGCCCCTCCGCTCGGCAGCCCTTCTCTCTCGGCATCCCGGGGGGAAACCGGCCCCTCCGCTCGGCAGCCCTTCTCTCTCGGCATCCCGGGGGGAGATCCGGCCCCTCCGCTCGGCAGCCCTTCTCTCTCGGCATCCCGGGGGGGAGATCCGGCCCCTCCGCTCGGCAGCCCTTCTCTCTCGGCATCCCCGGGGGGAGATCCGGCCCCTCCGCTCGGCAGCCCTTCTCTCTCGGCATCCCGGGGGAAACCGGCCCCTCCCCGCTGGCAGCCCTTCTCTCTCGGCATCCCGGGGGAAACCGGCCCCCTCCGCTCGGCAGCCCTTCTCTCTCGGCATCCCGGGGGGAATCCGGCCCCTCCGCTCGGCAGCCCTTCTCTCTCGGCATCCCGGGGGGAATCCGGCCCCTCCGCTCGGCAGCCCTTCTCTCTCGGCATCCCGGGGGGAATCCGGCCCCTCCGCTCGGCAGCCCTTCTCTCTCGGCATCCCGGGGGGAATCCGGCCCCTTCTCTCTCTCTCTCTCTCTCTCTCTCTCTCTCTCTATCTCTCGGCCTCCCGGGGGAACCGGCCCCTCCGCTCGCAGCCCTTCTCTCTCGGTCTCTCGGGGGGATCCGGTCCGTCTTTTCTCAGCCCTTCTCTCTCGGCCTCGCTCTCACTGTGCCAACTTCCCCGGGAGGGACGGGAGCCGGAGCCGAGCCACAAGGAGACTCGCCCCGGCTAGGCGGAACACTGGCTTTTTCCCTTTGCCGGCCACCTGAGTGCGGCTGCTCCTCTCCGCCTTAAACGTAGGCACAGCCTCAGCCAACCTACGGGGATGCGGCCCGTCACCTCGCTCCCATAATACGGGCAGATAAGTCCCAAGCCGCCGAGGCCTCCAAGAGGACCGATGGAGATCGACCGGGAAGGGGCGCCGCCTCAGGCCGCAGCCTACGATGAGGCAGCCGGAGGCAGCCGACAACAGCGACCCCTTGGTGAACTTCCGCAGCCGGCCGAGACAACAGGTCTACCCGGCACCCGCCGCTATTTGACTAAGTCCCGCCGGCGCGAGGTAGACCTGGTGTCCCAGGGGCCGGGGTAGACCTGGTGTCCCAGGGGCCGGGGTAGACCTGGTGTCCCGGGCTCCGGGGTAGACCTGGTGTCCCGGGGGCCGGGGTAGACCTGGTGTCCGGGTCTCCGGGGTAGACCTGGTGTCCCGGGGGCCGGGGTAGACCTGGTGTCCGGGGCTCCGGGGTAGACCTGGTGTCCCGGGCGCCGGGGTAGACCTGGTGTCCCGGGCTCCGGGGTAGACCTGGTGTCCCGGGCGCCGGGGTAGACCTGGTGTCCCGGGCTCCGGGGTAGACCTGGTGTCCCGGGGGCCGGGGTAGACCTGGTGTCCGGGGCTCCGGGGTAGACCTGGTGTCCCGGGCGCCGGGGTAGACCTGGTGTCCCGGGCTCCGGGGTAGACCTGGTGTCCCGGGCGCCGGGGTAGACCTGGTGTCCGGGTCTCCGGGGTAGACCTGGTGTCCCGGGGGCCGGGGTAGACCTGGTGTCCGGGGCTCCGGGGTAGACCTGGTGTCCCGGGCGCCGGGGTAGACCTGGTGTCCCGGGCTCCGGGGTAGACCTGGTGTCCCGGGCGCCGGGGTAGACCTGGTGTCCCGGGCTCCGGGGTAGACCTGGTGTCCCGGGGGCCGGGGTAGACCTGGTGTCCGGGGCTCCGGGGTAGACCTGGTGTCCCGGGGGCCGGGGTAGACCTGGTGTCCGGGGCTCCGGGGTAGACCTGGTGTCCCGGGCGCCGGGGTAGACCTGGTGTCCCGGGCTCCGGGGTAGACCTGGTGTCCCGGGGGCCGGGGTAGACCTGGTGTCCGGGGCTCCGGGGTAGACCTGGTGTCCCGGGCGCCGGGGTAGACCTGGTGTCCCGGGCTCCGGGGTAGACCTGGTGTCCCGGGGGCCGGGGTAGACCTGGTGTCCGGGTCTCCGGGGTAGACCTGGTGTCCCGGGGGCCGGGGTAGACCTGGTGTCCGGGGCTCCGGGGTAGACCTGGTGTCCCGGGCGCCGGGGTAGACCTGGTGTCCCGGGCTCCGGGGTAGACCTGGTGTCCCGGGGGCCGGGGTAGACCTGGTGTCCGGGTCTCCGGGGTAGACCTGGTGTCCCGGGGGCCGGGGTAGACCTGGTGTCCGGGGCTCCGGGGTAGACCTGGTGTCCCGGGTGCCGGGGTAGACCTGGTGTCCCGGGCGCCGGGGTAGACCTGGTGTCCCGGGCTCCGGGGTAGACCTGGTGTCCCGGGGGCCGGGGTAGACCTGGTGTCCGGGGCTCCGGGGTAGACCTGGTGTCCCGGGCGCCGGGGTAGACCTGGTGTCCCGGGCTCCGGGGTAGACCTGGTGTCCCGGGCGCCGGGGTAGACCTGGTGTCCCGGGCTCCGGGGTAGACCTGGTGTCCCGGGCGCCGGGGTAGACCTGGTGTCCGGGTCTCCGGGGTAGACCTGGTGTCCCGGGGGCCGGGGTAGACCTGGTGTCCGGGGCTCCGGGGTAGACCTGGGGTCCCGGGCGCCGGGGTAGACCTGGTGTCCCGGGCTCCGGGGTAGACCTGGTGTCCCGGGCGCCGGGGTAGACCTGGTGTCCCGGGCTCCGGGGTAGAC
Source organism: Zonotrichia albicollis (assembly GCF_047830755.1). Classification (NCBI taxonomy): domain Eukaryota; kingdom Metazoa; phylum Chordata; class Aves; order Passeriformes; family Passerellidae; genus Zonotrichia; species Zonotrichia albicollis. Next base: position 189,319 of record NW_027428354.1, on the reverse strand, counting down.
CTGGTGTCCCGGGCGCCGGGGTAGACCTGGTGTCCCAGGGACCGGGGTAGACCTGGTGTCCCGCCAGATCCGGAGAAGACCTGGTGTCCCCGGCCCGAGAGCCAGCAGACCTGGTGTCCCCGGACCGAGACGGGGTAGACCGGCTGTCCGCGGCCAGAGACGGGGTAGACCTGGTGTCCCCGGCCCGAGACGGGGTAGACCTGGTGTCTGCGGCACAAGACGGGGTAGACCTGGTGTCTCCGGCCAGAAGCGGGGTAGACCTGTTGTCCTAGAGCCCGGGGTAGACCTGGTGTCCCGGGCGCCGGGGTAGACCTGGTGTCCGGGTCTCCGGGGTAGACCTGGTGTCCCGGGGGCCGGGGTAGACCTGGTGTCCCAGGCGCCGGGGTAGACCTGGTGTCCCAGGGGCCGGGGTAGACCTGGTGTCCCGGGAGCCGGGGTAGACCTGGTGTCCCAGGGGCCGGGGTAGACCTGGTGTCCCGGGCTCGGGGGTAGACCTGGTGTCCCGGGGGCCGGGGTAGACCTGGTGTCCCGGGCTCCGGGGTAGACCTGGTGTCCTCGAGCGCCGGGTAGACCTGGTGTCCGGGGCTCCGGGGTAGACCTGGTGTCCCGGGCGCCGGGGTAGACCTGGTGTCCGGGGCTCCGGGGTAGACCTGGTGTCCCGGGCGCCGGGGTAGACCTGGTGTCCCGGGCTCCGGGGTAGACCTGGTGTCCCGGGGGCCGGGGTAGACCTGGTGTCCGGGTCTCCGGGGTAGACCTGGTGTCCCGGGGGCCGGGGTAGACCTGGTGTCCGGGGCTCCGGGGTAGACCTGGTGTCCCGGGCGCCGGGGTAGACCTGGTGTCCCGGGCGCCGGGGTAGACCTGGTGTCCCGGGCTCCGGGGTAGACCTGGTGTCCCGGGGGCCGGGGTAGACCTGGTGTCCGGGGCTCCGGGGTAGACCTGGTGTCCCGGGCGCCGGGGTAGACCTGGTGTCCCGGGCTCCGGGGTAGACCTGGTGTCCCGGGCGCCGGGGTAGACCTGGTGTCCCGGGCTCCGGGGTAGACCTGGTGTCCCGGGCGCCGGGGTAGACCTGGTGTCCGGGTCTCCGGGGTAGACCTGGTGTCCCGGGGGCCGGGGTAGACCTGGTGTCCGGGGCTCCGGGGTAGACCTGGTGTCCCGGGCGCCGGGGTAGACCTGGTGTCCCGGGCTCCGGGGTAGACCTGGTGTCCCGGGCGCCGGGGTAGACCTGGTGTCCCGGGCTCCGGGGTAGACCTGGTGTCCCGGGCGCCGGGGTAGACCTGGTGTCCCAGGGACCGGGGTAGACCTGGTGTCCCGCCAGATCCGGAGAAGACCTGGTGTCCCCGGCCCGAGAGCCAGCAGACCTGGTGTCCCCGGACCGAGACGGGGTAGACCGGCTGTCCGCGGCCAGAGACGGGGTAGACCTGGTGTCCCCGGCCCGAGACGGGGTAGACCTGGTGTCTGCGGCACAAGACGGGGTAGACCTGGTGTCTCCGGCCAGAAGCGGGGTAGACCTGTTGTCCTAGAGCCCGGGGTAGACCTGGTGTCCCGGGCGCCGGGGTAGACCTGGTGTCCGGGTCTCCGGGGTAGACCTGGTGTCCCGGGGGCCGGGGTAGACCTGGTGTCCGGGGCTCCGGGGTAGACCTGGTGTCCCGGGCTCCGGGGTAGACCTGGTGTCCCAGGCGCCGGGGTAGACCTGGTGTCCCAGGGGCCGGGGTAGACCTGGTGTCCCGGGAGCCGGGGTAGACCTGGTGTCCCAGGGGCCGGGGTAGACCTGGTGTCCCGGGCTCGGGGGTAGACCTGGTGTCCCGGGGGCCGGGGTAGACCTGGTGTCCCGGGCTCCGGGGTAGACCTGGTGTCCTCGAGCGCCGGGTAGACCTGGTGTCCCAGGGCCCGGGGTAGACCTGGTGTCCCGGGCTCCGGGGTAGACCTGGTGTCCCGGGCGCCGGGGTAGACCCGGTGTCCTCGAGCGCCGGGTAGACCTGGTGTCCCGGGACTCGGGGTAGACCTGCTGTCCCGTTCCCCGGGGTAGACCTGGTGTCCCAGGGCCTACCCCGGGGCCCGGGACACCAGGTCTACCCATGGTCCCAGGACACCAGGTCTACCCCGGGGAACGGGACACCAGGTCTACCCCGGGCCCCGGGACACCAGGTCTACCCATGGTCCCGGGACACCAGGTCTACCCCGGGGCCCGCGACACCAGGTCTACCCCGGCCTCTGGGACACCAGGTCTACCCAGGGCCCTGGGACAACAGGTCTACCCCGGGGCCCTCTGACACCAGGTCTACCCCGGGGAACGGGACACCAGGTCTACCCCGGGGCCCGCGACACCAGGTCTACCCGGTGCTCTAGGACAACAGGTCTACCCCGGGGCCCGCGACACCAGGTCTACCCAGGGCCCTCGGACACCAGGTCTACCCCGGGCCCCGGGACACCAGGTCTACCCCGGGCCCTGGGACACCAGGTCTACCCCGGGCCCTGGGACACCAGGTCTACCCCGGGGAACGGGACACCAGGTCTACCCCGGGCCCCGGGACACCAGGTCTACCCCGGGGCCTGCGACACCAGGTCTACCTCGGGGAACGGGACACCAGGTCTACCCCGGGGCCCGCGACATCTGGTCTACCCAGTGCTCTAGGACAACAGGTCTACCCCGGGGCCCGCGACACCAGGTCTACCCCGGGGAACGGGACACCAGGTCTACCCCGGGCCCCGGGACACCAGGTCTACCCCGGGCCCTGGGACACCAGGTCTACCCAGGGCCCTCGGACACCAGGTCTACCCCGGGGCCCGCGACACCAGGTCTACCCAGGGCCCTCGGACACCAGGTCTACCCCGGGCCCCGGGACACCAGGTCTACCCCGGGCCCTGGGACACCAGGTCTACCCAGGGCCCTCGGACACCAGGTCTACCCCGGGGAACGGGACACCAGGTCTACCCCGGGCCCTGGGACACCAGGTCTACCCAGGGCCCTCGGACACCAGGTCTACCCCGGGGAACGGGACACCAGGTCTACCCCGGGCCCCGGGACACCAGGTCTACCCCGGGCCCTGGGACACCAGGTCTACCCCGGGGCCCGCGACACCAGGTCTACCTCGGGGAACGGGACACCAGGTCTACCCCGGGGCCCGCGACACCTGGTCTACCCAGTGCTCTAGGACAACAGGTCTACCCCGGGGCCCGCGACACCGGGTCTACCCCGGGGCCCTCGGTCACCAGGTCTACCCGGGGGTTAGGGTTAGGGTTAGGGTAAGGGTTGGGGTAAGGGTTAGGGTTAGGGTAAGGGTTGGGGTTGGGGTTGGGGTTGGGGTAGGGGTTGGGGTAGGGGTTAGGGTTGGGGTTGGGGTTGGGGTTGGGGTTGGGGTTAGGGTTAGGGTTAGGGTTAGGGTTAGGGTTAGGGTTAGTGTTAGGGTAAGGGTTGGGCTTGGGGTTGGGGTAAGGGTTAGGGTTAGGGTTGGGGTAAGGGGTAGGGTTAGGGTTAGGGTAAGGGTTGGGGTTGGGGTTGGGGTAGGGGTTAGGGTTGGGGTTGGGGTTGGGGTTGGGGTTGGGGTTAGGGTTAGGGAAACCAGGTCTACCCCGGGGCCCGCGACACCGGGTCTACCCCGGGGCCCTCGGACACCAGGTCTACCCCGGGGTTAGGGTTAGGGTAAGGGTTGGGGTTGGGGTAAGGGTTAGGGTTAGGGTTAGGGTTAGGGTTAGGGTTAGGGTAAGGGTTGGGCTTGGGGTTGGGGTAAGGGTTAGGGTTAGGGTTGGGGTAAGGGGTAGGGTTAGGGTTAGGGTTGGGGTTGGGGTTGGGGTTAGGGTTAGGGTTAGGGTTAGGGTGTGGGTTGGGGTTGGGGTTGGGGTAGGGGTTAGGGTTGGGGTTGGGGTTGGGGTTGGGGTTAGGGTTAGGGTAAGGGGTAGGGTTAGGGTTAGGGTGTGGGTTGGGGTTGGGGTTGGGGTTAGGGTTAGGGTTAGGGTTGGGGTTAGGGTTAGGGTTAGGTTTAGGGTTAGGGACACCAGGTCTACCCCGGGCCCTGGGACAACAGGTCTACCCCGGGGCCTGGGCTGCCGTAGCCTAAGTCCGGCGGCGGACACCAGGTCTACCCCGAGCCCCGGGCTGCCGTAGCCTAAGTCCGGCGGCGGACACCAGGTCTACCCCGAGCCCCGGGCTGCCGTAGCCTAAGTCCGGCGGCGGACACCAGGTCTACCCCGAGCCCCGGGCTGCCGTAGCCTAAGTCCGGCGGCGGACACCAGGTCTACCCCGAGCCCCGGGCTGCCGTAGCCTAAGTCCGGCGCCGGACACCAGGTCTACCCCGAGCCCCGGGCTGCCGCAGACCGAGTCC
>NW_027428354.1:165000-172500 GCF_047830755.1 Zonotrichia albicollis | reverse complement strand
TGGGCTGGCCCGCCAGGCCGGGGGGACTCGGCTTCCCCTTCCGGCCCGGGGAACCCGGCCGAGCGTGCGAGAAATACGTGCCACCGGACCGCGCGCCGCCGGCGGCCGGCTTTCCCTTTCCGGAAAAAAAATAGCCGGAGGAACGGCACGACAAAAAGGCACATGGAGGCGGCGTTCGCAGCGACCCGTGCTAGCCACGGGGGCCGCGGGCCCGGGACGCCGGAGGCACCCGCGGGGGCGAGTTACGAGTCTCACTCCCCCACGGAGCCCCAGACATCCCGCTCGCTCCCTTCTCTCTCGCCGACGTGGCCCGCGCGCGCCTTCGTCGCAACGGCTCCTCGGTGCCGCGGCTTAAGGCCGCCAGAGAAAAATCCGCGGAGGCCGGGCGGGCGCCCCCACTCTCTGCCCGCGCACCGGCGCGCCTAAACCGCGGAAAAAAAAGAAAAAACGCGGACCCGCGTGGCAACACAGCCCGCCCGGCCCAAGGGGCTCGGTCGATGCGCCCGCGACCGAGGTGGACGAGGCGCCGCCGCCTCGCCCGGGAAAGGTCCGGGGGGCTCTCGGACTCTCTCTCTCTCTCTCTCTCTGTCGGGTGCCGGGTCCGTCAACTCCGAAAAACTCCGCCCGCCAACGCGGGTCCCCGGCTTAAGGCCGAGGAAGGGGGACGGCTTCAACGAGGCGGCCCGGGGACGGGGCGCCCCGACCCCGGCTCCGCAGCTTCACCGGGCGGGCGGACGGCCCGAAACAGTGCCCGCCGAGTGGGCCCCGGCTTAAGGCCAGGCACAAAAGGGACGAGGCGCCGCCGCCTCGCCCGCCAAGCGGCTCTCTCGAATCGCCTTTCACAGCCCTTCTCTCTCGGCATCCCGGGGGGAGATCCAGCCCCTCCGCTCGGCAGCCCTTCTCTCTCGGCATCCCGGGGGGAGATCCGGCCCCTCCGCTCGGCAGCCCTTCTCTCTCGGCATCCCGGGGGGAGATCCGGCCCCTCCGCTCGGCAGCCCTTCTCTCTCGGCATCCCGGGGGGAGATCCGGCCCCTCCGCTCGGCAGCCCTTCTCTCTCGGCATCCCGGGGGGAGATCCGGCCCCTCCGCTCGGCAGCCCTTCTCTCTCGGCATCCCGGGGGGAAACCGGCCCCTCCCCGCTGGCAGCCCTTCTCTCTCGGCATCCCGGGGGAAACCGGCCCCCTCCGCTCGGCAGCCCTTCTCTCTCGGCATCCCGGGGGGAATCCGGCCCCTCCGCTCGGCAGCCCTTCTCTCTCGGCATCCCGGGGGGAATCCGGCCCCTTCTCTCTCTCTCTCTCTCTCTCTCAATCTCTCGGCCTCCCGGGGGAACCGGCCCCTCCGCTCGCAGCCCTTCTCTCTCGGTCTCTCGGGGGGATCCGGTCCGTCTTTTCTCAGCCCTTCTCTCTCGGCCTCGCTCTCACTGTGCCAACTTCCCCGGGAGGGACGGGAGCCGGAGCCGAGCCACAAGGAGACTCGCCCCGGCTAGGCGGAACACTGGCTTTTTCCCTTTGCCGGCCATCTGAGTGCGGCTGCTCCTCTCCGCCTTAAACGTAGGCACAGCCTCAGCCAACCTACGGGGATGCGGCCCGTCACCTCGCTCCCATAATACGGGCAGATAAGTCCCAAGCCGCCGAGGCCTCCAAGAGGACCGATGGAGATCGACCGGGAAGGGGCGCCGCCTCAGGCCGCAGTCTACGATGAGGCAGCCGGAGGCAGCCGACAACAGCGACCCCTTGGTGAACTTCCGCAGCCGGCCGAGACAACAGGTCTACCCGGCACCCGCCGCTATTTGACTAAGTCCCGCCGGCGCGAGGTAGACCTGGTGTCCCAGGGGCCGGGGTAGACCTGGTGTCCCGGGCTCCGGGGTAGACCTGGTGTCCCGGGCTCCGGGGTAGACCTGGTGTCCCGGGGGCCGGGGTAGACCTGGTGTCCGGGTCTCCGGGGTAGACCTGGTGTCCCGGGGGCCGGGGTAGACCTGGTGTCCGGGGCTCCGGGGTAGACCTGGTGTCCCGGGCGCCGGGGTAGACCTGGTGTCCCGGGCTCCGGGGTAGACCTGGTGTCCCGGGCGCCGGGGTAGACCTGGTGTCCGGGTCTCCGGGGTAGACCTGGTGTCCCGGGGGCCGGGGTAGACCTGGTGTCCGGGGCTCCGGGGTAGACCTGGTGTCCCGGGCGCCGGGGTAGACCTGGTGTCCCGGGCTCCGGGGTAGACCTGGTGTCCCGGGCGCCGGGGTAGACCTGGTGTCCCGGGCTCCGGGGTAGACCTGGTGTCCCGGGCGCCGGGGTAGACCTGGTGTCCGGGTCTCCGGGGTAGACCTGGTGTCCCGGGGGCCGGGGTAGACCTGGTGTCCGGGGCTCCGGGGTAGACCTGGTGTCCCGGGCGCCGGGGTAGACCTGGTGTCCCGGGCTCCGGGGTAGACCTGGTGTCCCGGGCGCCGGGGTAGACCTGGTGTCCCGGGCGCCGGGGTAGACCTGGTGTCCCGGGCTCCGGGGTAGACCTGGTGTCCCGGGCGCCGGGGTAGACCTGGTGTCCCGGGCGCCGGGGTAGACCTGGTGTCCGGGTCTCCGGGGTAGACCTGGTGTCCCGGGGGCCGGGGTAGACCTGGTGTCCGGGGCTCCGGGGTAGACCTGGTGTCCCGGGCGCCGGGGTAGACCTGGTGTCCCGGGCTCCGGGGTAGACCTGGTGTCCCGGGCGCCGGGGTAGACCTGGTGTCCCAGGGACCGGGGTAGACCTGGTGTCCCGCCAGATCCGGAGAAGACCTGGTGTCCCCGGCCCGAGAGCCAGCAGACCTGGTGTCCCCGGACCGAGACGGGGTAGACCGGCTGTCCGCGGCCAGAGACGGGGTAGACCTGGTGTCCCCGGCCCGAGACGGGGTAGACCTGGTGTCTGCGGCACAAGACGGGGTAGACCTGGTGTCTCCGGCCAGAAGCGGGGTAGACCTGTTGTCCTAGAGCCCGGGGTAGACCTGGTGTCCCGGGGGCCGGGGTAGACCTGGTGTCCGGGTCTCCGGGGTAGACCTGGTGTCCCGGGCGCCGGGGTAGACCTGGTGTCCCGGGCTCCGGGGTAGACCTGGTGTCCCGGGCGCCGGGGTAGACCTGGTGTCCCGGGCTCCGGGGTAGACCTGGTGTCCCGGGCGCCGGGGTAGACCTGGTGTCCCGGGCTCCGGGGTAGACCTGGTGTCCCGGGCGCCGGGGTAGACCTGGTGTCCGGGTCTCCGGGGTAGACCTGGTGTCCCGGGGGCCGGGGTAGACCTGGTGTCCGGGGCGCCGGGGTAGACCTGGTGTCCCGGGCGCCGGGGTAGACCTGGTGTCCCGGGCTCCGGGGTAGACCTGGTGTCCCGGGCGCCGGGGTAGACCTGGTGTCCCAGGGACCGGGGTAGACCTGGTGTCCCGCCAGATCCGGAGAAGACCTGGTGTCCCCGGCCCGAGAGCCAGCAGACCTGGTGTCCCCGGACCGAGACGGGGTAGACCGGCTGTCCGCGGCCAGAGACGGGGTAGACCTGGTGTCCCCGGCCCGAGACGGGGTAGACCTGGTGTCTGCGGCACAAGACGGGGTAGACCTGGTGTCTCCGGCCAGAAGCGGGGTAGACCTGTTGTCCTAGAGCCCGGGGTAGACCTGGTGTCCCGGGGGCCGGGGTAGACCTGGTGTCCGGGTCTCCGGGGTAGACCTGGTGTCCCGGGCGCCGGGGTAGACCTGGTGTCCCGGGCTCCGGGGTAGACCTGGTGTCCCGGGCTCCGGGGTAGACCTGGTGTCCCGGGCGCCGGGGTAGACCTGGTGTCCGGGTCTCCGGGGTAGACCTGGTGTCCCGGGGGCCGGGGTAGACCTGGTGTCCGGGGCTCCGGGGTAGACCTGGTGTCCCGGGCGCCGGGGTAGACCTGGTGTCCCGGGCTCCGGGGTAGACCTGGTGTCCCGGGCGCCGGGGTAGACCTGGTGTCCCAGGGACCGGGGTAGACCTGGTGTCCCGCCAGATCCGGAGAAGACCTGGTGTCCCCGGCCCGAGAGCCAGCAGACCTGGTGTCCCCGGACCGAGACGGGGTAGACCGGCTGTCCGCGGCCAGAGACGGGGTAGACCTGGTGTCCCCGGCCCGAGACGGGGTAGACCTGGTGTCTGCGGCACAAGACGGGGTAGACCTGGTGTCTCCGGCCAGAAGCGGGGTAGACCTGTTGTCCTAGAGCCCGGGGTAGACCTGGTGTCCCGGGGGCCGGGGTAGACCTGGTGTCCGGGTCTCCGGGGTAGACCTGGTGTCCCGGGGACCGGGGTAGACCTGGTGTCCGGGGCTCCGGGGTAGACCTGGTGTCCCGGGCTCCGGGGTAGACCTGGTGTCCCGGGGGCCGGGGTAGACCTGGTGTCCCGGGCTCCGGGGTAGACCTGGTGTCCCAGGGGCCGGGGTAGACCTGGTGTCCCAGGGGCCGGGGTAGACCTGGTGTCCCGGGCTCCGGGGTAGACCTGGTGTCCCGGGCTCCGGGGTAGACCTGGTGTCCCGGGGGCCGGGGTAGACCTGGTGTCCCGGGCTCCGGGGTAGACCTGGTGTCCCAGGGGCCGGGGTAGACCTGGTGTCCCAGGGGCCGGGGTAGACCTGGTGTCCCGGGCTCCGGGGTAGACCTGGTGTCCCGGGGGCCGGGGTAGACCTGGTGTCCGGGTCTCCGGGGTAGACCTGGTGTCCCGGGGGCCGGGGTAGACCTGGTGTCCGGGGCTCCGGGGTAGACCTGGTGTCCCGGGCGCCGGGGTAGACCTGGTGTCCCAGGGACCGGGGTAGTCCTGGTGTCCCGCCAGATCCGGAGAAGACCTGGTGTCCCCGGCCCGAGAGCCAGCAGACCTGGTGTCCCCGGACCGAGACGGGGTAGACCGGCTGTCCGCGGCCAGAGACGGGGTAGACCTGGTGTCCCCGGCCCGAGACGGGGTAGACCTGGTGTCTGCGGCACAAGACGGGGTAGACCTGGTGTCTCCGGCCAGAAGCGGGGTAGACCTGTTGTCCTAGAGCCCGGGGTAGACCTGGTGTCCCGGGGGCCGGGGTAGACCTGGTGTCCGGGTCTCCGGGGTAGACCTGGTGTCCCGGGGACCGGGGTAGACCTGGTGTCCGGGGCTCCGGGGTAGACCTGGTGTCCCGGGCTCCGGGGTAGACCTGGTGTCCCGGGGGCCGGGGTAGACCTGGTGTCCCGGGCTCCGGGGTAGACCTGGTGTCCCAGGGGCCGGGGTAGACCTGGTGTCCCAGGGGCCGGGGTAGACCTGGTGTCCCGGGCTCCGGGGTAGACCTGGTGTCCCGGGCTCCGGGGTAGACCTGGTGTCCCGGGGGCCGGGGTAGACCTGGTGTCCCGGGCTCCGGGGTAGACCTGGTGTCCCAGGGGCCGGGGTAGACCTGGTGTCCGGGTCTCCGGGGTAGACCTGGTGTCCCGGGCTCCGGGGTAGACCTGGTGTCCCGGGGGCCGGGGTAGACCTGGTGTCCGGGTCTCCGGGGTAGACCTGGTGTCCCGGGGGCCGGGGTAGACCTGGCTTCCGGGGCTCCGGGGTAGACCTGGTGTCCCGGGCGCCGGGGTAGACCTGGTGTCCCAGGGACCGGGGTAGTCCTGGTGTCCCGCCAGATCCGGAGAAGACCTGGTGTCCCCGGCCCGAGAGCCAGCAGACCTGGTGTCCCCGGACCGAGACGGGGTAGACCGGCTGTCCGCGGCCAGAGACGGGGTAGACCTGGTGTCCCCGGCCCGAGACGGGGTAGACCTGGTGTCTGCGGCACAAGACGGGGTAGACCTGGTGTCTCCGGCCAGAAGCGGGGTAGACCTGTTGTCCTAGAGCCCGGGGTAGACCTGGTGTCCCGGGGGCCGGGGTAGACCTGGTGTCCGGGTCTCCGGGGTAGACCTGGTGTCCCGGGCGCCGGGGTAGACCTGGTGTCCCGGGGGCCGGGGTAGACCTGGTGTCCGGGGCTCCGGGGTAGACCTGGTGTCCCGGGCTCCGGGGTAGACCTGGTGTCCCGGGCGCCGGGGTAGACCTGGTGTCCCGGGCGCCGGGGTAGACCTGGTGTCCCGGGGGCCGGGGTAGACCTGGTGTCCGGGGCTCCGGGGTAGACCTGGTGTCCCGGGCGCCGGGGTAGACCTGGTGTCCCGGGCTCCGGGGTAGACCTGGTGTCCCGGGCGCCGGGGTAGACCTGGTGTACCGGGCTCCGGGGTAGACCTGGTGTCCCGGGCGCCGGGGTAGACCTGGTGTCCCGCCAGATCCGGAGAAGACCTGGTGTCCCCGGCCCGAGAGCCAGCAGACCTGGTGTCCCCGGACCGAGACGGGGTAGACCGGCTGTCCGCGGCCAGAGACGGGGTAGACCTGGTGTCCCCGGCCCGAGACGGGGTAGACCTGGTGTCTGCGGCACAAGACGGGGTAGACCTGGTGTCTCCGGCCAGAAGCGGGGTAGACCTGTTGTCCTAGAGCCCTGGGTAGACCTGGTGTCCCGGGGGCCGGGGTAGACCTGGTGTCCGGGTCTCCGGGGTAGACCTGGTGTCCCGGGGGCCGGGGTAGACCTGGTGTCCGGGGCTCCGGGGTAGACCTGGTGTCCCGGGGGCCGGGGTAGACCTGGTGTCCCGTTCCCCGGGGTAGACCCGGTGTCCTCGAGCGCCGGGTAGACCTGGTGTCCCGGGACTCGGGGTAGACCTGCTGTCCCGTTCCCCGGGGTAGACCTGGTGTCCCAGGGCCTACCCCGGGGCCCGGGACACCAGGTCTACCCATGGTCCCAGGACACCAGGTCTACCCCGGGGAACGGGACACCAGGTCTACCCCGGGCCCTGGGACACCAGGTCTACCCATGGTCCCGGGACACCAGGTCTACCCCGGGGCCCGCGACACCAGGTCTACCCCGGCCTCTGGGACACCAGGTCTACCCCGGCGCCCGGGACACCAGGTCTACCCATGGTCCCAGGACGCCAGGTCTACCCCGGGGAACGGGACACCAGGTCTACCCCGGGCCCTGGGACACCAGGTCTACCCCGGGGCCCGCGACACCTGGTCTACCCCGTGCTCTAGGACAACAGGTCTACCCCGGGGCCCGCGACACCAGGTCTACCCAGGGCCCTCGGACACCAGGTCTACCCCGGGGAACGGGACACCAGGTCTACCCCGGGGCCCGCGACACCTGGTCTACCCAGTGCTCTAGGACAACAGGTCTACCCCGGGGCCCGCGACACCAGGTCTACCCAGGGCCCTCGGACACCAGGTCTACCCCGGGCCCCGGGACACCAGGTCTACCCCGGGCCCCGGGACACCAGGTCTACCCCGGGGAACGGGACACCAGGTCTACCCCGGGGCCCGCGACACCTGGTCTACCCAGTGCTCTAGGACAACAGGTCTACCCCGGGGCCCGCGACACCAGGTCTACCCAGGGCCCTGGGACACCAGGTCTACCCCGGGCCCCGGGACACCAGGTCTACCCCGGGCCCCGGGACACCAGGTCTACCCCGGGCCCTGGGACACCAGGTCTACCCAGGGCCCTCGGACACCAGGTCTACCCCGGGGAACGGGACACCAGG
>NW_027428354.1:142500-147500 GCF_047830755.1 Zonotrichia albicollis | reverse complement strand
CTCACTCCCCCACGGAGCCCCAGACATCCCGCTCGCTCCCTTCTCTCTCGCCGACGTGGCCCGCGCGCGCCTTCGTCGCAACGGCTCCTCGGTGCCGCGGCTTAAGGCCGCCAGAGAAAAATCCGCGGAGGCCGGGCGGGCGCCCCCACTCTCTGCCCGCGCACCGGCGCGCCTAAACCGCGGAAAAAAAAGAAAAAACGCGGACCCGCGTGGCAACCCAGCCCGCCCGGCCCAAGGGGCTCGGTCGATGCGCCCGCGACCGAGGTGGACGAGGCGCCGCCGCCTCGCCCGGGAAAGGTCCGGGGGGCTCTCGGACTCTCTCTCTCTCTCTCTCTCTGTCGGGTGCCGGGTCCGTCAACTCCGAAAAACTCCGCCCGCCAACGCGGGTCCCCGGCTTAAGGCCGAGGAAGGGGGACGGCTTCAACGAGGCGGCCCGGGGACGGGGCGCCCCGACCCCGGCTCCGCAGCTTCACCGGGCGGGCGGACGGCCCGAAACAGTGCCCGCCGAGTGGGCCCCGGCTTAAGGCCAGGCACAAAAGGGACGAGGCGCCGCCGCCTCGCCCGCCAAGCGGCTCTCTCGAATCGCCTTTCACAGCCCTTCTCTCTCGGCATCCCGGGGGGAGATCCGGCCCCTCCGCTCGGCAGCCCTTCTCTCTCGGCATCCCGGGGGGAGATCCGGCCCCTCCGCTCGGCAGCCCTTCTCTCTCGGCATCCCGGGGGGAGATCCGGCCCCTCCGCTCGGCAGCCCTTCTCTCTCGGCATCCCGGGGGGAGATCCGGCCCCTCCGCTCGGCAGCCCTTCTCTCTCGGCATCCCGGGGGGAGATCCGGCCCCTCCGCTCGGCAGCCCTTCTCTCTCGGCATCCCGGGGGGAAACCGGCCCCTCCCCGCTGGCAGCCCTTCTCTCTCGGCATCCCGGGGGAAACCGGCCCCCTCCGCTCGGCAGCCCTTCTCTCTCGGCATCCCGGGGGGAATCCGGCCCCTCCGCTCGGCAGCCCTTCTCTCTCGGCATCCCGGGGGGAATCCGGCCCCTTCTCTCTCTCTCTCTCTCTCTCTCAATCTCTCGGCCTCCCGGGGGAACCGGCCCCTCCGCTCGCAGCCCTTCTCTCTCGGTCTCTCGGGGGGATCCGGTCCGTCTTTTCTCAGCCCTTCTCTCTCGGCCTCGCTCTCACTGTGCCAACTTCCCCGGGAGGGACGGGAGCCGGAGCCGAGCCACAAGGAGACTCGCCCCGGCTAGGCGGAACACTGGCTTTTTCCCTTTGCCGGCCATCTGAGTGCGGCTGCTCCTCTCCGCCTTAAACGTAGGCACAGCCTCAGCCAACCTACGGGGATGCGGCCCGTCACCTCGCTCCCATAATACGGGCAGATAAGTCCCAAGCCGCCGAGGCCTCCAAGAGGACCGATGGAGATCGACCGGGAAGGGGCGCCGCCTCAGGCCGCAGTCTACGATGAGGCAGCCGGAGGCAGCCGACAACAGCGACCCCTTGGTGAACTTCCGCAGCCGGCCGAGACAACAGGTCTACCCGGCACCCGCCGCTATTTGACTAAGTCCCGCCGGCGCGAGGTAGACCTGGTGTCCCAGGGGCCGGGGTAGACCTGGTGTCCCGGGCTCCGGGGTAGACCTGGTGTCCCGGGCTCCGGGGTAGACCTGGTGTCCCGGGGGCCGGGGTAGACCTGGTGTCCGGGTCTCCGGGGTAGACCTGGTGTCCCGGGGGCCGGGGTAGACCTGGTGTCCGGGGCTCCGGGGTAGACCTGGTGTCCCGGGCGCCGGGGTAGACCTGGTGTCCCGGGCTCCGGGGTAGACCTGGTGTCCCGGGCGCCGGGGTAGACCTGGTGTCCGGGTCTCCGGGGTAGACCTGGTGTCCCGGGGGCCGGGGTAGACCTGGTGTCCGGGGCTCCGGGGTAGACCTGGTGTCCCGGGCGCCGGGGTAGACCTGGTGTCCCGGGCTCCGGGGTAGACCTGGTGTCCCGGGCGCCGGGGTAGACCTGGTGTCCCGGGCTCCGGGGTAGACCTGGTGTCCCGGGCGCCGGGGTAGACCTGGTGTCCGGGTCTCCGGGGTAGACCTGGTGTCCCGGGGGCCGGGGTAGACCTGGTGTCCGGGGCTCCGGGGTAGACCTGGTGTCCCGGGCGCCGGGGTAGACCTGGTGTCCCGGGCTCCGGGGTAGACCTGGTGTCCCGGGCGCCGGGGTAGACCTGGTGTCCCGGGCGCCGGGGTAGACCTGGTGTCCCGGGCTCCGGGGTAGACCTGGTGTCCCGGGCGCCGGGGTAGACCTGGTGTCCCGGGCGCCGGGGTAGACCTGGTGTCCGGGTCTCCGGGGTAGACCTGGTGTCCCGGGGGCCGGGGTAGACCTGGTGTCCGGGGCTCCGGGGTAGACCTGGTGTCCCGGGCGCCGGGGTAGACCTGGTGTCCCGGGCTCCGGGGTAGACCTGGTGTCCCGGGCGCCGGGGTAGACCTGGTGTCCCAGGGACCGGGGTAGACCTGGTGTCCCGCCAGATCCGGAGAAGACCTGGTGTCCCCGGCCCGAGAGCCAGCAGACCTGGTGTCCCCGGACCGAGACGGGGTAGACCGGCTGTCCGCGGCCAGAGACGGGGTAGACCTGGTGTCCCCGGCCCGAGACGGGGTAGACCTGGTGTCTGCGGCACAAGACGGGGTAGACCTGGTGTCTCCGGCCAGAAGCGGGGTAGACCTGTTGTCCTAGAGCCCGGGGTAGACCTGGTGTCCCGGGGGCCGGGGTAGACCTGGTGTCCGGGTCTCCGGGGTAGACCTGGTGTCCCGGGCGCCGGGGTAGACCTGGTGTCCCGGGCTCCGGGGTAGACCTGGTGTCCCGGGCGCCGGGGTAGACCTGGTGTCCCGGGCTCCGGGGTAGACCTGGTGTCCCGGGCTCCGGGGTAGACCTGGTGTCCCGGGGGCCGGGGTAGACCTGGTGTCCGGGTCTCCGGGGTAGACCTGGTGTCCCGGGGGCCGGGGTAGACCTGGTGTCCGGGGCTCCGGGGTAGACCTGGTGTCCCGGGCGCCGGGGTAGACCTGGTGTCCCGGGCTCCGGGGTAGACCTGGTGTCCCGGGCGCCGGGGTAGACCTGGTGTCCGGGTCTCCGGGGTAGACCTGGTGTCCCGGGGGCCGGGGTAGACCTGGTGTCCGGGGCTCCGGGGTAGACCTGGTGTCCCGGGCGCCGGGGTAGACCTGGTGTCCCGGGCTCCGGGGTAGACCTGGTGTCCCGGGCGCCGGGGTAGACCTGGTGTCCCGGGCTCCGGGGTAGACCTGGTGTCCCGGGCGCCGGGGTAGACCTGGTGTCCGGGTCTCCGGGGTAGACCTGGTGTCCCGGGGGCCGGGGTAGACCTGGTGTCCGGGGCTCCGGGGTAGACCTGGTGTCCCGGGCGCCGGGGTAGACCTGGTGTCCCGGGCTCCGGGGTAGACCTGGTGTCCCGGGCGCCGGGGTAGACCTGGTGTCCCGGGCGCCGGGGTAGACCTGGTGTCCCGGGCTCCGGGGTAGACCTGGTGTCCCGGGCGCCGGGGTAGACCTGGTGTCCCGGGCGCCGGGGTAGACCTGGTGTCCGGGTCTCCGGGGTAGACCTGGTGTCCCGGGGGCCGGGGTAGACCTGGTGTCCGGGGCTCCGGGGTAGACCTGGTGTCCCGGGCGCCGGGGTAGACCTGGTGTCCCGGGCTCCGGGGTAGACCTGGTGTCCCGGGCGCCGGGGTAGACCTGGTGTCCCAGGGACCGGGGTAGACCTGGTGTCCCGCCAGATCCGGAGAAGACCTGGTGTCCCCGGCCCGAGAGCCAGCAGACCTGGTGTCCCCGGACCGAGACGGGGTAGACCGGCTGTCCGCGGCCAGAGACGGGGTAGACCTGGTGTCCCCGGCCCGAGACGGGGTAGACCTGGTGTCTGCGGCACAAGACGGGGTAGACCTGGTGTCTCCGGCCAGAAGCGGGGTAGACCTGTTGTCCTAGAGCCCGGGGTAGACCTGGTGTCCCGGGGGCCGGGGTAGACCTGGTGTCCGGGTCTCCGGGGTAGACCTGGTGTCCCGGGCGCCGGGGTAGACCTGGTGTCCCGGGCTCCGGGGTAGACCTGGTGTCCCGGGCGCCGGGGTAGACCTGGTGTCCCGGGCTCCGGGGTAGACCTGGTGTCCCGGGCGCCGGGGTAGACCTGGTGTCCCGGGCTCCGGGGTAGACCTGGTGTCCCGGGCGCCGGGGTAGACCTGGTGTCCGGGTCTCCGGGGTAGACCTGGTGTCCCGGGGGCCGGGGTAGACCTGGTGTCCGGGGCGCCGGGGTAGACCTGGTGTCCCGGGCGCCGGGGTAGACCTGGTGTCCCGGGCTCCGGGGTAGACCTGGTGTCCCGGGCGCCGGGGTAGACCTGGTGTCCCGGGGGCCGGGGTAGACCTGGTGTCCCGTTCCCCGGGGTAGACCCGGTGTCCTCGAGCGCCGGGTAGACCTGGTGTCCCGGGACTCGGGGTAGACCTGCTGTCCCGTTCCCCGGGGTAGACCTGGTGTCCCAGGGCCTACCCCGGGGCCCGGGACACCAGGTCTACCCATGGTCCCAGGACACCAGGTCTACCCCGGGGAACGGGACACCAGGTCTACCCCGGGCCCTGGGACACCAGGTCTACCCATGGTCCCGGGACACCAGGTCTACCCCGGGGCCCGCGACACCAGGTCTACCCCGGCCTCTGGGACACCAGGTCTACCCCGGCGCCCGGGACACCAGGTCTACCCATGGTCCCAGGACGCCAGGTCTACCCCGGGGAACGGGACACCAGGTCTACCCCGGGCCCTGGGACACCAGGTCTACCCCGGGGCCCGCGACACCTGGTCTACCCCGTGCTCTAGGACAACAGGTCTACCCCGGGGCCCGCGACACCAGGTCTACCCAGGGCCCTCGGACACCAGGTCTACCCCGGGGAACGGGACACCAGGTCTACCCCGGGGCCCGCGACACCTGGTCTACCCAGTGCTCTAGGACAACAGGTCTACCCCGGGGCCCGCGACACCAGGTCTACCCAGGGC